>NC_142993.1:2727272-3030303 GCF_061535395.1 Colias eurytheme | reverse complement strand
AGAGATAGACATATACCATCGCGGACTTTTCTGTAGACCTTTTCAATGTGTATAATACTTAGTACATTATTTTGATAAAACTCGTAGGGTTCAGCCAGCGTTTGCAATGTAAGCGGAAAAAATGTAAATTTTTACGACATCACATTAGAAACCTCAAAAATAACACTACTTCTCCACTATTTAATGGGTGTTATTATACATATAAACCTTCCTCTTGAATTACTCTATCTATTAAAAAAAACCGCATCAAAATCCGTTGCGTAGTTTCAAAGATTTAAGCGTACAAAGGGACATAGGGACAGAGAAAGCGACTTTGTTTTATACTATGTAGTGATGACTAATACAAACATAAAAAAAATCTTATAATTAAGAGTTAAGGATGGTGTTGAATCCTTGACCTTCAAAATTATTGACCTTTAAATAAAATTAACTTGTTATAAAAGTTGCGTACCTTGTCATCCACCTCAGACATTTTTTTTGTTGCATAGTGCATCCTAACTTTTATATATTTTCCGCAGATGGATTTAATTAAAAGTGAATAGTGACAGTCTAAAAATAATTGATTTTTAAAATGATCACTTATTCTTGAAAAAAGATTTTCATTAAGGCATCTTTTGAGACATTCTTGAGAAATAGTATGAAAATAATTTTTCTTACTCATATCTCTATTTTGACGGAAAATTTTCTCACTAAATGTACAAATGGCAACTACATCTTTACTAGGATATTGCAGTCCCCCCTTGTCTTTTTTATACAAGAAACTTTTAAATTTATCCGCAGTCAAAACTGACGTACAATCAGGACACTTAAGTTCTTTTTTCAGTTGACTTACAACAAACCCTGCGATATAAATAATAATTTGTTTCGAAAATTCGGTCAGTTTACTAGGATCACTTAAATAGTCGTGGTCATCCATAGTGCGGATAAAATCAATGTCACGTATCTCAGAATCATCAATTCAATCATCAGATTAGTGCGTTGAAACAAACAAACAAACTCTTCAGCTTTATAATATTAGTATAGATATATATTTCACCATAATTTTATAATATAATCAATTTACCTCAAGACTTGGTTCAGGGGTTTTCGACTGTTCTCTTGTATTAGGTAGCTCAACAACATCCTGAAAAGATTAAGTTAGTTGAATCAGATAATACTAAGAACATCCATGTACAAAATAAAAGGTGTAAAAAAACCGGTGACTAATCCAGGCTTCACACATTCATATGAGCCGTGTACATACACAACAACACCTCATAAACTTCCTCTCCACGGTATGTCGTGCAGTTCTAAAATAGTGCAGTGTTGTTGCTCGTGGGAAAGTGCAATGAAATTATTAATTTACCTGAAGACCTGGTCCATGGACTTTTGATTGTTGGGCAGTACTCAGTCGCTCAACAATAATATCCTAAAAAAATAAAATTTGATTTAGTATAAATAGAAAATATACCCCTATAAAAATAAATTAATAACTTGTTTTGTTTATTATGTAGACGTAGCAACAAAATCGGTCTATGAATATTTAAACTACAACATTTAAATCCAAACTAAATGCATCACAAAAATTACTCACTGTTGTAAAAAGTGTTGGAATTGCATTGGGCATCAAATAGGTTTTTTTTTTCGTTTTTCGAAAATAACGCGACTCAAAATGTATAGAACATATTCTGTGACTTTTTCCTGGTAACCAGTTCTTCCTTCCGGTAGCTCGAATCCATCTGTTTAATGTACTTGTTTCTTTTGGAAACCTAAAAAACATATTTAATATTAAAAAAACATTTCACGATTTTGGGGAAAATTTTACCCTGTACTGGTATCCCTAATGTTAATCACATGATTATACCATAAATTTGAAACTACGTAAAAACAAATGGCGTCCTGAACAACAAGAACACTTCGTAATTTAGTCGGATAACACAAAAAAATGTTTACGTCTATTTCGATGAAAATATTATATATTTGTAGATAATTTCACATTAGAGTTAATGAAAATGTATCAACTATATCCAGTTCTATAAAACAATATACTTCAAATAAGTTTACTTACGTGTGAAAGGTAATATTTGGTAATCTTCGTTCCGGCCGATTTTTACAACCAATCACACTACAACGCACCATATTTTCACTTAAAGTCGGATTAAAACAGATCACTGTCAACGTTTATTAAACTTTGAAGTCACTTAACAGCGAGAAAAAACAGAAAACTAGCAAAACAATGGACTGTAGCCGCTTGTTTGGGACAAACTGCCTTTGTCCCCAACAAAAGAAATCGCATAACATGAGAGAAACAAAAAACAATGTTTCTGTCTCGCTTGCTCTTAGCTTTATAGTCATAAGTGTATTTCTCTCACGCATTACTTGTCATTTTAGTGCCTCCTCTATGGTTCATTCTCACTCTACGGAATGAACCATAGAGGAGGCACTAAAATGACAAGTAATGCGTGAGAGAAATACACTTATGACTATAAAGCTAAGAGCAAGCGAGACAGAAACATTGTTTTTTGTTTCTCTCATGTTATGCGATTTCTTTTGTTGGGGACAAAGGCAGTTTGTCCCAAACAAGCGGCTACAGTCCATTGTTTTGCTAGTTTTCTGTTTTTTCTCGCTGTTAAGTGACTTCAAAGTTTAATAAACGTTGACAGTGATCTGTTTTAATCCGACTTTAAGTGAAAATATGGTGCGTTGTAGTGTGATTGGTTGTAAAAATCGGCCGGAACGAAGATTACCAAATATTACCTTTCACACGTAAGTAAACTTATTTGAAGTATATTGTTTTATAGAACTGGATATAGTTGATACATTTTCATTAACTCTAATGTGAAATTATCTACAAATATATAATATTTTCATCGAAATAGACGTAAACATTTTTTTGTGTTATCCGACTAAATTACGAAGTGTTCTTGTTGTTCAGGACGCCATTTGTTTTTACGTAGTTTCAAATTTATGGTATAATCATGTGATTAACATTAGGGATACCAGTACAGGGTAAAATTTTCCCCAAAATCGTGAAATGTTTTTTTAATATTAAATATGTTTTTTAGGTTTCCAAAAGAAACAAGTACATTAAACAGATGGATTCGAGCTACCGGAAGGAAGAACTGGTTACCAGGAAAAAGTCACAGAATATGTTCTATACATTTTGAGTCGCGTTATTTTCGAAAAACGAAAAAAAAAACCTATTTGATGCCCAATGCAATTCCAACACTTTTTACAACAGTGAGTAATTTTTGTGATGCATTTAGTTTGGATTTAAATGTTGTAGTTTAAATATTCATAGACCGATTTTGTTGCTACGTCTACATAATAAACAAAACAAGTTATTAATTTATTTTTATAGGGGTATATTTTCTATTTATACTAAATCAAATTTTATTTTTTTAGGATATTATTGTTGAGCGACTGAGTACTGCCCAACAATCAAAAGTCCATGGACCAGGTCTTAAGGTAAATTAATAATTCCATTGCACTTTCCCACGAGCAACAACACTGCACTATTTTAGAACTGCACGACATACCGTGGAGAGGAAGTTTATGAGGTGTTGTTGTGTATGTACACGGCTCATATGAATGTGTGAAGCCTGGATTAGTCACCGGTTTTTTTACACCTTTTATTTTGTACATGGATGTTCTTAGTATTATCTGATTCAACTAACTTAATCTTTTCAGGATGTTGTTGAGCTACCTAATACAAGAGAACAGGCGAAAACCCCTGAACCAAGTCTTGAGGTAAATTGATTATATTATAAAATTATGGTGAAATATATATCTATACTAATATTATAAAGCTGAAGAGTTTGTTTGTTTGTTTCAACGCACTAATCTCAGGAACTACTGGTCCAATTTGAGAATTTCTTTCGGTGTTAGATAGCCCATTTATCGAGGAAGGCTTTAGGCTATATATTATCTCAACAGACCAACAGGAGCGGAGCAATGCGGGTGAAACCGCGGGACATAGCTAGTTAGTAATAATTTCATTTGGGTACATTTTGTACATTTATGTTATTTGAATTTTCTGGTTTACCGAAGTTAAACTTTATCTTTACAGGATATTATTGAGCTACCTAGTACTAGCAAACAGTCGAAAGCCCCTGAACCAAGTTTTGAGGTATATCATTATTTCATATACAACAATAAATTAATGAATGAATACATTTATTTCTGAAACAATGAAGTAGAGTATAGTAATAATTTCATCACGCCGGTGCCAGCGCATGGTGACAGCGCTTGTGGCCGATCACGGGGCCAGGAGCAGGAGCCGCCGTTGTGAAACTATATAGTGCTCGCGCAATAACTAAAACCGTAGCAAATGTTAAAGAACAGCCGAAGTGATATCTTTAATGGCGTATAGGAAATGTTGCCACAGCGTGGTTTTATAGCGTGACCAAAAAATATATTTTGAAGAGTTACCGTGGGAGCACTGTAACTGTTTAGAGTTATTTGTATAAGTAGTATATTTTGTCTTATTTAGGTACATCTGTGTGGTCTTATATTTTTTAAAATTGTAAAATTATTTAAGTTGGAAAAGGAATCAAATCTACTATAATTGTGAGGGGAATCTAAAGCCTGTAACATAGTTTTGAAGTTTGAACTAATACATGCTTTAATTTCCCCAAATATATAAACTGTATTATTTTAATACTTTTTAATTAAAGATTTTTTTTCTATTATATATTTCTGTTTCAAGTTTGCAAAAAATAACTTAATATTTTTTTTTCCAGGTGGAAACACCGAGAAAAATCAAATTAAGAAAAAAATTAATAAATAAAGAACGTGTAGCCGAGCAAAGAAAAAAGAAAATTGCAGTATTGAGGACAAGGGCGTGGCGGTTAAAGAAAAAGAATGCAGAACTGTGCAGCATATTAGAAGATTTAAAAGCCCGATGTTTAATAAATCAAGAATCTGCTGATGTTTTGTCATCTATAGAAACGGCAAATAAGGACTTTTTAAAAAGATATATTTGTAAAGAATCCGCACCTAGGAAGTATTCTGTAGAGTTAAGAAAATTTGCATTAACTCTCCACTTTATAAGTCCAAGAGCCTACGATCATGTTCGAAAATATTTCAATACATGCCTTCCTCACCCACGAACTCTTTCACGGTGGTACCAGTGTATAGACGGTAGTCCAGGGATCAGTAAAGAATCTTTAGAAGCAATAAAACTACTCAAATTAGCTAATAGTATAGTGAATCCATTTCGCAAATTATTTTGCGCCCTATGTTTCGATGAAATGGCTATTAGAAAGCATGTAGATTTTGATGGTCAAAACTGTATAGGGTTTGTAGATTGTGGCAATAATATAAGTAGTGGTCAATTAGCTAAGGAAGCCCTTGTCTTTATGCTAACTGCTATAAATGGTAGTTGGAAAATACCTTTAGGGTACTTTTTAATAGATGGTATTTCGGCATACCAAAAAGCCAATTTAGTTCAGACCTGTATTAAAACCGTTCATGATGAATGTGGAGTAGAAATTTTATCACTTACATTCGATGGCTGTCCAACAAACTTTGCAATGGCTAAATTATTAGGGTGTTGTTTACAAGATACTCAAATAGATCCTACTTTCCAAGTAGGTGACAAAAAAATTATTATATACCCAGATCCATCACATATGCTTAAATTAGTACGGAATACTTTGGCTCAGAAAGGACCCATCATTGATAGGCAGGGACGCACTATTTCCTGGGAATACATCAAACATTTAATTGACTTGCAGGAAAATGAAGGACTTCACCTAGCTAATAAACTGAAAAGATCTCATATGAATTTTAGGCAACAGATCATGAAAGTAAAGTTGGCTGCTCAGACTTTCAGTAATTCTGTTGCTGATGCCATAGAATTTTGTAACGAAGAACTTAAAATAGATAATTTCTCAAATTCGGAGGCTACAGTAGAATTTATTAAAAATATAAATGACTTGTTTGACATATTAAATTCAAGAAATATGAATGCATATACACATAAAAAACCTCTATTCGAGGGAAACTTTTTAAATACTAAATTGATTCTTGAACAAATATATCAATATTTAATGAAGTTACATTTAGGTGGCATGCCCATCCTTAATACAAACCGAAAGACTGGATTTTTGGGCTTTATGATTTGTATACGAGGGATAATTTTTCTATACGAAAATTATGCCAGAAGTGAATCCTTACAATTTCTGTGTACGTATAAGCTTAGCCAAGATCACTTGGAGTATTTCTTTAGCGCGATTAGGGCTAAAGGTGGATTTAACAATAACCCTACAGCCAAACAATTTAAATCCGCTTTCAAACGGATGCTAGTCCATGGTGAACTTAAACACATCACTACAGGTAATTGCATTCCTCTACAGGAAATAAATATACTAACATATACCAAACCGGAAATTGCAATAAATAAAACCACAGAAAGAATTAAACTAATAGATGAAACTGATGATTCTGAGATACGTGACATTGATTTTATCCGCACTATGGATGACCACGACTATTTAAGTGATCCTAGTAAACTGACCGAATTTTCGAAACAAATTATTATTTATATCGCAGGGTTTGTTGTAAGTCAACTGAAAAAAGAACTTAAGTGTCCTGATTGTACGTCAGTTTTGACTGCGGATAAATTTAAAAGTTTCTTGTATAAAAAAGACAAGGGGGGACTGCAATATCCTAGTAAAGATGTAGTTGCCATTTGTACATTTAGTGAGAAAATTTTCCGTCAAAATAGAGATATGAGTAAGAAAAATTATTTTCATACTATTTCTCAAGAATGTCTCAAAAGATGCCTTAATGAAAATCTTTTTTCAAGAATAAGTGATCATTTTAAAAATCAATTATTTTTAGACTGTCACTATTCACTTTTAATTAAATCCATCTGCGGAAAATATATAAAAGTTAGGATGCACTATGCAACAAAAAAAATGTCTGAGGTGGATGACAAGGTACGCAACTTTTATAACAAGTTAATTTTATTTAAAGGTCAATAATTTTGAAGGTCAAGGATTCAACACCATCCTTAACTCTTAATTATAAGATTTTTTTTATGTTTGTATTAGTCATCACTACATAGTATAAAACAAAGTCGCTTTCTCTGTCCCTATGTCCCTTTGTACGCTTAAATCTTTGAAACTACGCAACGGATTTTGATGCGGTTTTTTTTAATAGATAGAGTAATTCAAGAGGAAGGTTTATATGTATAATAACACCCATTAAATAGTGGAGAAGTACTGTTATTTTTGAGGTTTCTAATGTGATGTCGTAAAAATTTACATTTTTTCCGCTTACATTGCAAACGCTGGCTGAACCCTACGAGTTTTATCAAAATAATGTACTAAGTATTATACACATTGAAAAGGTCTACAGAAAAGTCCGCGATGGTATATGTCTATCTCTTATGGACAATAACTTTTTTTGTCATTTACTTTTTACGACAAATAATGGCTAATTTTCGAAGCGATTTTAACCAATACAGCATTAATACTTAACCAATTAAATACCTTGAATACATTGTTCATTTGATATAGATATACAAGGTGAAAGGTAAGACATTTGAAAAATTTAGACAGGAGCTTCTACTCATGAAACTGAACAACTTTTGTTCTACAACTTTGCTGAATTTGTAAAAAAAAATTGGACTTTGTAAGGAAACTTCGCTAATCAGCTGACAGATTTCCATACAAAGTCCAAATTTTTTTCTATATAATATAAATAGATATTATAATTATATATAATAATTATATAATAAGATATAATATAAACTACCTTATGTCCGATTTATTCCAGATATTGATGCATGCCAAAAAGGAGGACTAGGCCTACTGGGGATACCTCTTTAAAAAAAACGCACCTAAGGTTCTTACCTCACAGGTGGTGTGGAAAAAGAACCAATACAATACAACAGTGAATATATATATATATACTAGCGGTCCGCCCCGGCTTCGCCCGTGGTACATATTTCGCAATAAAAGGTTGTGCCAAATTTCATCAAAATCGGCCCAGTAGTTTATGCGTGAAAACCATACATACATACATACATACAAACCTTTCCTCTTTATAATATTAGTATAGATTTAAAAATTGCGGGACGTAGCGTTTGCCGCGGTACCGGCCAGCCGCCCGGCTATATATTTTATACCCGTGCGAAGCCGGAGCGGGCCGCTATGTTTTTATATACAACGTTCATAATTTTTCTGTAGTGTATTTAGTATCAGCATTGCACCCGTGCGAAGCCGGGGCGGGTCGCTAGTTAAGTTAATAAATAACAAAATCTTTTCAAATCTGTCTTTTTCTTCATAAACCTATCTTACAAAAAAATACCCAAACATTTATAGATATTTTGCCAGTTTTTCGGATAAAAAGTTTTTGTAATAGTTGGCAACATTGACGTAAGGATTCGCCATCTCGTTCGGGTATACGCCGATGTGATCTCTAGTACATTCTCCCTCTACGTAGTCAGTAGTAAAATTTGAAACTGATTTAATCTCAGAGGATTTAATACTGAGTTCATTGTTATTATTATTGATTTATTGTTGAGCTATGAAATATTATATCGTGAAATAAATTCATAAAACCTTTAATATCAATATATCTTTCATTTTCATTAAATAAAGTGTTAACGGTAGGTATACCTGTTATTGCCAAATCAATTCGTAAATTAAACTAGTCCATTTTCATGTTTTAGTTAATTTTCAATGCATTTACAGAGAATAAATATGTCAAGGTTCAGGTTTGGAAGACCAGGCAATGGATATACTCGTGTACCAAATGATGACAGTGGTTTTTGCGACTCACAATTTGAAACACCGCCACAGAAGATACCATGGAAAGCGATATCATTAGCAGCATTTTTATTTATAGTCGGCTCGATATTGTTAATTGTAGGAAGTCTAATAGTAACCGGTCATATAGATACAAAATACTCTGACCGTTTATGGCCAATTATTCTATTAGGATGCATAATGTTTCTACCTGGAGCTTATCATATGAGAATAGCATACTGTGCATACAAGGAATATCCAGGATATAGTTTTTCAGACATTCCTGAATTTGAATAGTCCTTTATTAGTAGGTATAATAAATATGTAAATTAAGTGCAATTATTTATATGTATTGTGATGTAATTAGTATAAGAATTATCTTAAAGATAAAATATAAATATTTAAAGAAAGTTGATTTTTAAATTAAACACTTCATATAGTTATAGTTGATTCATAATTTTATTTAATAAATAGAATGATAGTCATTTTACATTTTGTAGAGAGATAAAGAAAATCATTATGATTCTCAGATAATAATTCATATTTATTCCTAACTAAAACGTTGATGTTTATCTATTGGCTCTTTTGCCTTTCTTTTGAGTTTGAGTGAAGCTAGTTTGAGGAAGTGGGACAGAGTGGCCTGTCTTTTTCAAATGTTCAAAAAGTTTATTCTTTGATGGGAAGTCCGTTTGACAAACGACACATCTGAGATTAACTGCGCTACTGGAGTCCTCTGTCTCGCTTACTTTTGTCCGTACAGTTTTCCTATCAACTAGTTTTTTAGGCTTTACATTTCTTTGTACTTTGGGTAAAGTAGGCCTATCTCTTGGTAGAGCAGCTTCTCCTAGAGCATCATCAGTAGGTGTAGTACTGGACACTTCATAGAGATTTTCAGTGGATGTCTGTGACTGTGATCCCTTCTTGAGATTGGCTTCCTTCTTTGCTTGAATCTGACTTTTGAGCATATTGAATTTCTTTGCTTTTCTGCTGCGAGCTGGCCCTTCTATTTCATTGAAACTCATTTCATCATGACTATCATTACCTTCACTTTCAGGCATTGGAATGAATGACTTCTTCTTATTCTTCTTTTTCTTGTGACTCTTTGGTAGGGCCTAAAATTAAATAAGTTAATTTATATAAGATTAATTTCCCTTAACATCTGAACTGGTACAAATATCTTATGAATTATAATAGATTCATTGTGTCAGAAATGGAATTAAATAATGTATGTATGATATAACTATGTAACGAAAAAGCTGTTTATTGTTTAAATTTCAAATGAATCAAAGTCAAACTGGATAGAAAACAAGTAAAGTACCAATTTTATGGACAGCAGCATATAATTTTATCAGTTAGTTATTAGTTACCTGGACCTTATCCGAATCATCACTTAAAGTCTCCCTTATATTGTCTTCAATATCAGAAGTAGAATTTCCCACTTGTTCGTCTTCTGTTTGTCCGTTAACTTTCTTGCCCTTTTCTTCGTCAACTTGATCATCGTTTTTACCGTCACTATCCTCGTCTTGGTCAGATATATCAACATCGTCATCAAGAGTCATATTTGCAACATTCTCCTTGTGTTTCTTACTATTTTCGTGATTTTCAAACGAATTGATATTTTTAAACAGCTTATTGCAAGCTGAACAGTACAGGTTTTTCAGTGCAGCTTTCGCTTTTGGCGAAGATTTTGTGGCTCTTGATGCTTCACTTGGCTATAAAAAGAAGTAGATAAAATAAAAATATTATATTGAAGCAGAAGTCAACTTAATATTGGTATGAAAGCAGACAGAAATCTACTTTTGTAAATTGTGGAGTAAAAATCAATAAATAAAAAGTAAGTGTAATTATTTATTACTTATTTTATAATCCTTATTTACAATAAGGCGGCCTTTTTGTTTATTAAGTAAAATAAATTATAAAAAATAAAATGGGTATACTGCATTCCATGAACTTTTACTAAATATAGCTACAAAATAACAATCCTCAATATAAATACTACTGTCACTTTATAATAATACCTCTTCAGTCTTAGAACTATCTTCATTGCTACTCTCCATGCCTCCTTCAGAGATAGTATCGTCATCCGAAGAAAGGCCAAACTCTTCGGCTAGCAAAGATTCTATTTCACTCAACTTTTTCTGATAATCTTCACTTTGAAAAAATGAAGAACCTCCCTCTTTCATTTTAGCCTCTTCTATCTCTTTTTGTCTTTGAATTATCCTTTCACGCCTCACTTGTTCTGCCTGTAAAATTATATTCGATTTTAAGTAATTAGAGCACACATAGTATAAACCCCACTAATACATATATTTAATGTGAAATGTCAGTCTCTTTTTTACATCTACACAACTGCATTGATTTTGATGAAAGTTTGAATGCGTTAATATCAGGAACTGATTTGAAAAATTTAGGTGTTAGATAGCCCATTTATCGAGTGAGACTTTAAGCTTTTAACTTTTATCATCACGCTTAGACCAACAGGAGCGGAGCAACGCGAGTAAAACAGCGGGGCAAAGCTAGTTTATACTATATAATAAGTAGAAGGAAATAAATGAATTGATTATTAACATTAATGTATTATTTATAACTAGGTTTCCGCCCGCGCCCCGCGGCTTCGCCCGCGCAGTCAAAGAATTAACCCGCATAGTTCATATTCCCGTGGGATTGCCGGGATTGCGTCATTTTCCCGGGATAAAAAGTAGCCTATGTCCTTTCTCGGGTATCAAAATATATCCATACCAAATTTCATGAAAATTGGTTCAGTAGTATAGGCGTGATTGAGTAACAGACAGACAGACAGAGTTACTTCCGCATTTATAATATTAGTATGGATTTGTTTTACCTTTCGTTTATTTTCTTCAGCCTTCTCTTGTAATAGCTTAGTATGTTCAATTACTCTTTTATCTCGTCTACGAACATAACTGACTAGTCTTCTGATCTCTTCATTCCTTTCCTTACGAGCCTTCTGTCTTATTTTATTATTCTCCTTTTCCATTAATTTAATAACACGACGGTTGTCGCCTTGTGATATTTCATATTGATCAAGCCAAACGTAGCCTTGAAAAAGATATTGCAACAATTAGTAAATTAGTACAGAAAGTATAAAAATTTCATTACAGTTTGACATTGATAAGTAACTTATATTTAAATTCAGTTCAGATTCCTTCAGCTTATAGGCAATGATATTTTATGTATAGATACGTTATATACTCACAATATATAAAAAAAAAATGCTTCATATGCAGTGTCAGGCACACACAAATACAAGTTTCATTTTACTTAATTTATTACATTGACAGACTGTATAAGAGAGATGGCTCTAATAAAATGATATAAACAAAAAAGACAAAGATAGTTTGTCACTTCCGCGCAGGTGTAAGCAAAAGTCATAAGAATTCACCAATTAAATATAAATAAACAAATAGTTGCCATGGTAATTGGCATAGACTAACGACACAGAAGGTTCAATGATATAGATGTTAGGTTTCCTGCACAAGTAAATAAATGTGACAATTTCATTTACTATTTAATTATTATTATGATGTTGTATTAAAATGAAAAAAAACTTTTTTGGAGATATAACTGTATTACGTATTTATTACTAGCTGTGGTGTTCGTTTTCGGTCATCATCATTTCACCCGATAAACACCCACTGCTGAGCATACTGCATAGTCCTCCTTATAGAACTCCATAAGGAGTAAGGACCGATCTTACGCTATTCGTTTCAAGGCAGTTCCCGAAACCCGTACAAGGTCATCACTCCAACTTGTAGGATAATTATAATAATAGTGGTGCCTAGATGAAAAAAAAGAAGAAATAAAAGAAAGGATGAAGTATAAGCCTTTTTTATCTAAAACACAAATAAAATTTATGTTCAATAGCTATTTACAGAAAAGCAAATAGCATTTTTCGTCAGTAGCGATAATCTTTTCTTTAAAAAGTACATACGTATGTTCAACTTCATTTTTGCAAACAAACATTTTTGCCATCACGATTTCATTGTATATAATAAATAGATATATTTGTTAATTATATGCACTGTGTGGATTTAAATATAAAAATAATCAAGTATTTACCCAAATCGAAATTAATAAAATAACCGTTCTATTTTCAGTAATCGTATCTACATGATAATCTTTGAACACAGTGTACGCTAGCTTTGTCACACTAGTGATTGAAGCAATGTTTTATCCCTTTCATTATTTCAATACACGTGTCAAGCAAGTGTCATTCATAAAGAATTGTAAATTGTTATTTTTACTCTTAAACTGTAATAATTTAATATATTTTGCTGTGATATGATATTCCTTTATCTTTCTTTATTTTTTTGCACGAATACGTGCACTTTCTGAACACACAGGAAGGCATTTTCGACAACTTTAATGTACCTATCGGCACATACGCTCACTGGGACCGGTGACAATCTGACTGATTGCATTGGTCCCAAATAGGACCAATTCACGGAATCAGTTTTGGTGCGTTGATGACGTATCTACCTCTTGTTTCTATATATAATATCATTGCTTATAGGCTTTTTTCAAGCTTTTATGTTGGTTAAGTCTATTATTTTTTTTACAGGTATAAGAATATTCCTAATTTTAATATGAATAACCAGCTATCACCACTTAACAATTTTTAAGAAACCTGAAATACTAATATCAAAATAAATTGATTCATGAGTTATCTGTAACAACAATTAGGTATTTCTTAAAATTACTTTTATTGGTAGAGAAGGCCATCCAATATGCATAAAATTCATGGACTTCTTCGTAAGGGGTTGTGGAATTTCCAAACTTGGGAATTTTAGCCACATCTTCAGGATCATCAAGGAAATCTGTTTCTTCAGTGGCCAATTTAGAAAATACCTGAAAAAACATGATAAGGCTGGTAAAACTACACCATGTACAATATTCTAAAAAAATAAAAATTTGGTAAGTATATTAAATATTTGTAACTATTAAATATTTGTGACAATAAGTTAAATGAAGATTTTTTATTGATTAATTTGATAGCTTTATGAAATGTACATAATACAATTAGAAAATACATTAAATGTATAATTTTTATAGCCTACCTCAGAATAAACTCCATAGAATCCTTGTGGATCATCTCCAAAGCCTTTGTAGCAGGACGGACGGGTTGACTTTAGAAACGTGCGGCACGAATTTCGGCGCGATTTTAATTTTTATCGATCGGTAATGATTCCCCCAAACATACATTCGCGGCTTTTCGTGCGGAAACGTGTAATTACAGAGAAATCTTTTTTTTTATTTTTGAGATTATGTTCAAAATTGTTTGAGTTACATTGACAAAACTACAAGAATTGTGTTTGAAAGAGATAACAAATGTCTTAATGTACATATTAAAAACCATAGTTCATTCAAAAGCATGTTGCTGAGGGGACAACAATTCATATGGATTATTGGCGAGCATATGATTGTTTGGGGCAATATGGGTATGTTCATAAAAAAGGTAATCACTCAGACCCAGACAACCCATTTGTTGCCTCTGACCCATTTGAGTCCCAGTGGCATGTTGTAAAAAGATTTTTTAAAAAATATACTATAACCACCCAGCAAACTTCGGTGATAATATAGAGTATGTGGAGACGATGGGTGGAAAAAAATAAAATGGACCCACTCATTGCCATTGTAAATTGTATCAAACATGTATACAAGATTTGAATAAATAATTATTTAAAAAAAATGTTTTTATTGTATTTATATTGCACATAAATTGTTAATCACAGAAACGAATCTGTCCACCCCGATTCCACGTGGTACTTGTCTGTCATACACTAGAGTGTATTAAAAAAGTCGGAGGCGCGGAGGAGCGTGGCGCCCGCGTGTGCTGAGGAGCAGGCAGAGTCAAGCGAGCCGGAGTGGCTGAGGCTGGTCGCCAAAGGCGACCAAAAAGCCGAAGCTACGAAGGCGAGTGAAGACTCCTGCCTGCAACGAGGTACACGGGGGCAAGCGCCACGTTCTGCAGCGCCGGAGCAGTCAAGAAAGCCCATAATCTTTGTTATATTTCTAACTACATCACTACATAGTATAAAACAAAGTCACTTTCTTGTCCCTTTGTATGCTTAAATCTTTCAAACTACGCAACAGATTTTGATGCGGTTTTTTTTAATAGATACAGTGATTCAAGAGGAAGGTTTTAGTATATAATTTATTAGGTTTAAGTCAAAGCGGGCGAAGCCGCGGGCGGTAAGCTAGTATAAATATAATCTCAAAAAAAAAAAAAAAAAAATAGAAGGGGGAGTTTCCTCACCCCCCCACTTTATAGGGGGTCTCCCCTTACCTCCCCCCTCCCTTTCCCTCCCCTCCCCCCCTTAACTCGTGCCGCAAATTTCTAAAGAAATACCGGACGGACTAAAGTAGGGATAAACATCAAGGCTGTCATCATTGTATGAGCTTCCTGCTCCTTTCAAAAGCTGCTCACGGTGATTGTCATACCTGAAAATTATGATTTAAAATTCAGCTATTTGCATGAGTGGATTGTTGTATTGCTATGGTGATTTTATGAAAGAAAAATGAATACAGCTATTACGAAACTTACCAAGCGCGTTCTTGAGGATCAGAAAGCACTTCATAGGCAGTTTGAACAAGTTGAAACTGTTCTTTAGCTTCCTGTAAGTTTTCTAGGTTTTTATCCGGATGCCACTGCAACGCAAGTTTGCGGTAGGCTTTTTTTATGTCGGATGCACTTGCGTCGCGCGCTATGCACAGAACTTCGTAGTGGCACTTCATTCTGATTTCATTTTATGCAGCAAAAAGACACAAACACTAATAAATAAAGTACCGCAAGACCGCAAACATATATAACCTGGGTGAAAATATAGTTCAATATTCGGTGGATTTATCACTATTTAAATACTTTTTAATGTTCGTTTATAACATAGGAACTAAAATATTGAGATCATTGATATAAGATTTATATATTTATCTTATTACTTTAACTTATTTGCACTTTTATTTTAAAGCAATAAAATGACGTTCGTCTAAAATTTTAGACGACGTCCATGCTTTTTTCGTAAATTTATAACGAGGTGACATTGACATATGTCTAAAATCTTATGGCACACCTACACCGTACCCAATGCTTGAACATTTTTTATGGTCAGACTGTAGTCAGACCATGTCAGACTAATGCAATTAAAAACTTCAGATCATTATTTTGAGATAGATAATTGAACTCAAAACATGATTGATATTGATAAGTCTAGCGGTCCGGTTTGGTAGATGAATGAAAGAATTTTTGAAATCAGTCTAATAATTTCAATAGTTCCTGAGATTAGCGCATTCAAACAAACAAACTCTTCTACTTTGTACACTGATATAGGTACGATAAAGATGTTCTTATCAGATCACAATTTTGACCTTGATATAAGATCAAGATACAGACAGATCAGAATGAGAATTTTTAACTAAGTATTCTACAGAACTAAACCTGTTCTCAATTATTGTTATATTAAAAATTACTTTGTTTTCGATAACCATGAGAAATGCTAACTACATCTTTTAATATCAAATTGGTACCAAATAATTTGAAACGAAAATAAAATAAAAAGCTTTAAAAAAGAAGCACATTCTTTGCGATCCTTGTTTTATCGCTTTTATTATAGGTACCTATATTCGTTATGTTTGCATAGATAAGTATCTATAAACGTAAGGAATGATGCGTATTCTTGTAAAAATAAAAATAAAATAAAAAATAATCATTTAATTAAAAACAAAAGTAAAAGCATCTAGTATATTGCCATAAAGCTGCCCGATTTTGACTAAGACTCGAATGTTATAAAACGTCTGTTCCAAGCGCCTTCTGAAGGCTTCCTCCAATAGCAAGTACCATATTCGTGGATGTCCTGAAATAATAAACAACAAAGTTGAAAAAAATAAAGAATTAGAAATAAAAATATACACAGTTCATACATAGCAAAAAATAAAATGATAGGAGTAAGGTAGGTACAAATAGAGTTTTTACTTCAGAAATTATACAAAGAATTGGTTAAATATGTATATTATAATTATTGAAATAAGAGGTATACATATTTCCATTAATATATTATTACCATTATAATTTTTATTAAACCTATAACAATGTAATAAACATAAAATTATAATTTTAAATAAGTTACCGATCCTAGCTATCGATGTATTTACTATTTATATCTAAATTAGGATATTACTTTAAATAATTATTAAAAATATGTTTAATTAAAATTAATGTTAGAAATTACTGGTCAATGGACATGTTATTATAATTAGTAAATATTATGTATTTTATGAACTAGAGCAAGATTCTGTGGTCTGACGAAGATTTTTGCGTTTATTCACCTGGAAATTTTAATATTTTATTAAAAGTGTTATCGTACGCGTTTCATTTATGTCTATCTACGGTCCACAATTATTATATGTACATGAAAACTTATAGCTCATTTGTAATTTCAGGTTCAGCGATTTTCAAATTTAAAGTTTCAACACAAAAACATTGAGCTATTATTACAGGCGCAAAAATTACTTTTCGGTAATATCATCATCAGCCCTTAAACGTTCCCACTGTTTGGACACGGGCCTCCTTTGAGGGTACAGGCCATATGACTACCTAATAAATTATACGCTGGTGATGTCATCGAACTTGATTCTTCGACATGTCGGTTTCCTCTCCTCGGTATAATATATTATGTCAATAATTTAAAAATAATATATGGGTATGTACTTACTTCCATATCTTGATAGCTAAGAGAATACATTGACTTAGAAGAAATGACAGTTGAGGGATGGTGTTCGTTTGAACGCAAATTTAGGAGCGGTTCCCTCCATTCTTCATATAGATCTTTGCGAGGTCCCAATGGAGGAACGGGATTTGTTCTACAGTTGTCTATAATCCACTTTTGTTCTCGAACTGAAGGAGATCTGTAGAAAATATTTTTGATGCTTTAAAAAAATGAATAATGAGAGCACAAATTAGGGGAGAGCGGGGATGAAAGTCACATTTTTTTCTTTTTTTATGTAACTTCCAAAATACGTTGTTTAGGAATGATATTTGTATACCAAAGGATAGTGTAATTATTCTGGTACAAAATAAATAAACGTATTTTTGCATAATATTATCAGTTGTAGAAATATTTTGTATTTTCACTCCAAAGAAAAATGTGACTTATAACCCCGGGTCAGGGATGGTTGTCACAATGCCTAGGGTAGGTAGTCACATACTAAATAACAGGGAATTTATAAATGGAAAGTCACTTTTTGGTCTTATAATTTTACGGAATAGTTTTTAATTAAGAACTCTTAACCTAATGAAACCGTAGACAGTCTTTATTTCAGTCTGAACATTAAGAATCACAATTTTAGCAAATGTAATTTATTTATTATATTTATTTATTTATAACTCTTTATTGCACAAACTAAAATATGACAAAAATAACATTAATACATAAGAAAGGCATAGTTTGTACAAGAGGCGTCCTTATTGCTAAGCAGCAATCTCTACCAGGCAACCTGATGGAAAGGAAATGTATGAAGTTAATAGGATAGTGCAAAAAGAAGAAAAATTTTAGTAGACCAGATGTGCATGTTTCGTGAGCCCAAAATATACAATCCTGGCATTGTATCCAAACCTCTAGATTTGCTTGCTGGGTATGGCGACAAACAGACTAAGCAGAAATCTTCATTCTCTTTCTCTTCTTCACTGTTGTCAGATTTCTTCTTGTTTTCATTAGATTTAGAAACCTTCTTCTCTTATTTCTTCTCACTCAATACAAGTTTTGATACTTTCTTTTTCTTAGCATCTTGCTCCTTCTTTTTCTCTTCTAAATAGGTCTTTTCCGGTATATCTATCAGAATGGCCAATTTACATTTTCTTTTATCATCTTGCTGTGACTTGCGTGGAGGTGCTTTTGGTAGTGGTTTCAAAATAAGCGGGGATACGTTCAGAGTAGATTTTACACCACTAAGACCTGGTATCGCTAGGGGCTCCCGGATTCTTACTCCACTTGGACCTTGTATCGCCAGAAGCTCATTGGGAACTTGATTCTACAAAGATTCCCCTAGCATCGGACTTTCTATAAAATTTTCTGGCGTTAGGATAGATGGACTTCCAGCAGGTTTGTTAGGGCGATTTTCCGGTGTTGATTGAAAATTAACGGCTGAAACAAACAACCTCAAAACGCAAATAAAGTCAGCTCGCATACAGGGGGCTGGTTGTCACATGTGACAACCAGCCCCCGAAAATTTGTGACAACGAGCCCCATAACACGTTTTAGAAAAATAACATTGAAAATAAATTCCGATCAATGAATATCTAAAAAACTATACTACGATATTATAAAACACATTTCATCATCATCAAATGAACTGAAAGATTATTACTGTAAAACAAGAACGTATACTTACGAGGTTCGACACAGCAGCACAAAAATTTACTTTTGCTATGCGAAAACAATAAACACGTGTGAAGCCCTCACGGCAGATCGGGGCGGTCTGACGCGAAGTGGGGACAGCGTTGTCACTATATCGCTTTTGCCACGCTGTTCAACAGACTTATTCGATAGTTCAGTTTTGTGTTAAGAGCGCTGTGACAACCAACCCGTGAGACAACCAAACCCGGTCTCCTATTAATAATTCCAATAAAGAGAGTTTAGCTAAATTATTGTACATAATAACATGTCAAGGGTGATTGTTTTTTTAGATTAAGATACTATTTTTTGGAAAGCACCTACTTCCTCCACTTAAAATTGTTGTATCAGAAAGATACAGTAAAACATGAGGTAGCTGGTATATTAACAATTTTAAATAAATTCCCCTTGTATTTCATAATAGCATCTTCATTAAAAATACAATGATATGTTTCCTTTTGCTACGTGCAACGATAGGTGTTAATGCGATACGACTTAAGCATTATCCGATGGATAACTTGTGCAGTCAACTATTGAGCGATCGAAACGGGATAGTAGATAAAGCAGACACGCCGTCATTGTATAATAGCTAACACTTCCTTAAAAATAACTCATCCATCGATATTATCTTCTCTTTAAAGTTGCCGACGTGTTCACATTAAAAGTATAAGAATAAAATGATAATAATATAGAGATGAAGTTGTACTGACCTAATTATAGCAGTGAGATCGTGAATACTGTAAACGACTTTAGTTTTGGGATCATAAAAGCCGTCGCCGGTATCATAATAGCCGATGGGTATTTCTCGCGGCGGCTGTTCAGGGGTCATGTACGATTGCCCAGCCGGCTGCAGCCCAGTATTGTACTCGATTGTGAACCTAGTTAATCAATTTAACGAATAAAATTAAAATTATAACTGATTGTTAATACAATAACTCTATAATTTATGAAAAACACTAAAGAATACAGTAGGTACGCTAATAAATAATACGTAAACTCTATCGTGCTCTTACGCAAAAATGCTTTTAATGGTAGAGTTGGACCAATTTTATTCCAACCTATCATTTCTGGATTGTATAGATAGTTATAGGATTTACAGGTATAATATATTTCGATAAAATGAGGGCTAAGAACTCTTAAAACACAACCATTACTATGAATACGAAGTAATTTTATTAATCTTTTGTTTATACTTTGGGATAAATAATCAACCTTCTATCAGGCATGCGGCAGTAATTCCAATCTATATCGCTATATTCCAAGCCGTCAGAAAATATGAGATTCCTGTCAATTAAAGCTCCTTTTTTCCACTGCCCTTTAAGGACTTCCCCACTTGGATATATCAGTTCCCCGCGGCCGTGGAACAGCCCGTCTTCAAACTCTCCTTGGTATATCACGTCTGTATATTTATGACGTAAATAATATTATTAAATTCATAATTAACTTTCGTCAAAATCTACTAAGTATGTCTATCTCTCTATCTGCTATCTATAATTATTTTGTCACTTGCAAGTTGCAAATGCGTTGCACGCGTGCACACACACAATTGCGTTTTAAAATTAATTTTTGATCTTCCTCAATAAAATAATCGCTTAGCTTACTTATATCAAATTTAAAAATACATAATTTCTACATTTTGATAAATAATGTAAAACGATATTAATTTGTAGATGTGAATAGTATAGAATAAAATATGTTTAAAATCGAAAGTAGACATTAAAACAAAGATGTGATCATGAAGAATAATAACGTAATAAAAATTCAGGGATCTCTTTAAAAAATAGGTAACTGTGGTACGCAGGTAGAATACAAATTAGTACGTGTTTCATTATAAAAGTCAATATCGGCCTCACAAAAGAAGAATTAAGTTAGTTGCTTGTGTAATTTTCTCCTAGATTGTATTTTTATACATAAAAATTCAAATGAATTATGGAAAGGAAATCACATTTTTATTCATTGTTATGTATATAATATTAATTCATTATGCTTTAGCTAATTCAATGAAAAATATTGTAAGTAAACGAACTTTCCACCATCAATTTTGGTGAAAACAAAATCAAAATCGGTGTAGTATTTTCTTTTTTTTGTAATATAAAGTACCTATTTATAATTGAAAAAGCCTATATTCAACAATAGGTATATATATAAGCAATATTTTCAAATAATTCCATCCCATTTTCAAAATAGTAAATACCCAACTTTCCTCATAAAACCAGCGCTAAAGAACATAAACATTGTAGGTCAAACACAAGTAAGAATACCATTGGGAAATTTGTACACTCCATAGCCGCTCATACCCAGCACATCCCACGTGCCTTCATACTTAGAGCCCGTAGGGAACTGCTTCGCCGAACGATGGACCCGTGGTATGT
Source organism: Colias eurytheme (assembly GCF_061535395.1). Lineage (NCBI taxonomy): Eukaryota > Metazoa > Arthropoda > Insecta > Lepidoptera > Pieridae > Colias > Colias eurytheme. The sequence continues at coordinate 3,008,790 of NC_142993.1, read as the reverse complement.
CCAGGGACACAGATCTAAACAAATTGACAGTATTTTTTTATGTTAAATTAATAGTTTCGTAAAGAGGTTGTTAAGGGTGAATGATATTAGATAGAGCAAGATAGGATTTTGTATCAAGTAGGTAGTTAATTTACAGTGTTATGTAAAATGTTTACTTAATAAATTGATACACAATCCAGATGTAAATTAATATCCTGTTACTTACATATGTTGCATAGTTTTAAAGATTTAAGCATACCTACATAGGAAATAGGGACAGAGAGTGACTTTGTTTTATACTATGTAGTGATGCGGAGTCCATAAATTAAAAAAATAAAAGTAGAATTAAAAAACAGATCATAATATTGTGATTATATGTATGAATGTAAATTTTCGAACTAATTATTTTTTAAAACGTCTTACTTGCATTGCTCTTTACGGGATTCTGAAAATTTTCTCATCAACTCTTCCCATTGTGATACTCGCTTGGCGCCAAGCCTGAATAGAAATTAATTAATTATGTGGGTGTTTATTATCTATATAAGTATTTATTTAAAAATTATATATGTATGTTTATCAGCCATCTGGTTTCCATAACACAAGCGAAAGCTTAGTATGGGATCAGATCGTGCCGTGTGTGAAAATTGTCCTGAAATATTTATTTATTTATTTATTTATTTATTTTATTTAATTGATAAGGAATTTTTTAGGCTTTCTTTTAGAATGAATATTATAGTCTTTTATTGTCAAATATGTATAGTTAAAACTTCAAAGTTTCATGACATTTGTATTATGACGCGCATAAAAGAGCAATGATCAAAATCTTCGATGGATCGTGGTAATATTATTAAACATAAAACATCTTTTACCGATATAAATATATTTAATAAAAAGTATTAATAAATAAGACACCAACTTACTCAGAATTATCTCTCGACTTTAGTATCGACATAGCATAAATTGCTAGAACTGACACTAGTTATTTCATTAGCCTGTCTCCAAGGAACTTTACGTTTTATTAAATAAAGTAAAAGTTTTATTAAACGTTTTATTTTCCGTCAGTCCACTTAATCTTCAATGTCTGCAGAAAATATAAAATATTTTTTCATTAAAATTTTATATAAGATTTTAAACTACAATGCTTTGTAGTTATGATGTAATATTTTATGTTTAAGAATTGCTAGAAATTCCTTTGCGATTTCTTAATCATAAGATAATTTCGTTTAACACTTTCAGCTAACATATTGTTATGAATAAATATAAATAGAAATTTAGCGCCAGAGAAATGAACACTATTGTCCGATAATTTTGTATTCACTACGGCGACGTCTCGGTCATGGTCAATCACAACATATGAATTATTTATATGAAAGAGTGAAATTTCACCCATGCATACATTTAAAAGACAAAACGTTAGTCTGTGGGAACATCTTGCTAATCGATCCGCTCGTATGTAGTTTATTGTGTAGGTGGCGAGCCGAAAGTTGGCTGATTTTGTGCCTTTGTCTAGGACTGTCTAGGAATAAAAAGTCTGTTTCTATCTTTCTACATGTCCCGCATAATGTTAGGAGCAGCTGAACCGAATTTAATGAGACGCAGTTAGGTAATGATATTATGCGGAAGTGGTGGGTGACAGAAAATTACCTACAATAAAATTTTTTTATTGTTAGTACATATTGCTAAACAAGATTACAAGATATAATTTAAATTAGGTATCTACATTCAATATTCCAAATAATCGGATGCGAACTTTTTATAGAGCGGCAGGCCTTGAATAGAGTTAAAATTTAAGCCTCTACCTTTATTTCTTTACGATTCCAATCCGAAAAAATGTAATAAATAAATTATTTTTGATCAATACTTCAAAAAGTGTCTTTAAAAATCAGTGATATTGACATTCAATGACTTTTTCTTAAAAAAATATGGAGTTTAAAAATAAGATTCGGTTAAAGGAAGTCTTATTAAACATTAATATATATTTTCGATTAAGTATCTAATATTTTGCATAGCAGAAGTGCATCAGGCTAGAAGTTTCTAGATTGAACGATCCAAACACTAAAGATGTCTTCGTTAGTGTTTCTATTTTATTTATATTTACTCTATGGATTACAATAAGCATCAGCTTGTACAGTTAATAAATAAAAAATAAAATCATTTACTATAACATAACTTTACTGTATACATATAATCTACAGATAGAATGTATATTTTATATCAGTTTGAATATGTAATTCGGGAGAGTGTACTTACGACTTCCTCAGGGTTGTCACTCTTTCGAACTAAATTTTTAACGTGTAACGTGTATTATGAAAGTGTATATTGTCAAAATTTTGTTTCACAGTTTTCTTTACACGTTGCATATATATTTAGAACACAGTTGCCATAAAATGTTAAAATGTTTTTAAGTGATTTGAGATAATCTGTTGATACGATTGTGAATTTTTCACAGAAAAATATACCTACTTTTTGGAAACATATACTTTAATATAAAATTTACTCATACGCTTTTCTTAGTCGGGATTACACGTAAGGCCGTGTAGCTAAATATTAAATAAGATTATTTCGTCCTTATATTAATAATACATAAAATTAATATATATATAATGTGTTAAATTTCCAATCCCAATGAAACGTACTCAAAATACGACGTTACGAGTCATATCTATTTGTTTGGCTAGCAAGTGGCATCCCTACTAAAACCCACTTCTACTGTTTGACAAACGTTTTGAGTTATCCCGCAAGAAATGCAGGCAAAGTTTGCTAGAGATCATAAAGTCTGTGAGAGATCGCAGTTAAAGATAGTTACTTCGCTCTAGTATATAAGTGGGGTCTTAGAGTTCTCTACGTTTCATTAAGTAATGGATGACGCGGTACATTGTGCAAACATTTGAGTGCTGTTGAATGTATGAAATGCTTTCATACAAAATTGTACACTTTATATGGAATAATAATAGAGTAAAGTTATTTATTAGAAGTGTGCGCTTATGAAATTATCATATTAAGGTTGAATTACTCAACGCATTAGGCCCATTTTTAAATTAAATGCTCTCAAACTGCCAATCGGGTGCAATCGAAATCATTATGATGATGATGTTTCGAATGTTAATATCTATCTAGCTCCGCTTCCGCCCGCGGTTTCAGCCACGTCGTCTTATATTTAACAATTCAATAGAACCTAAACATTAATTTCGCGTTTTGGATCTTATACTTTGACCACGACGCGTTGTGAGGTAATTTTGCGCCCAACGAGCGATTGCTTTATTTCATACTTCAGCGTATCAGGTAAGTATATAAAATTAATTCGAGATCGAAGAGCTACTGCGTATTGTAGTAATTCCTATTTTACTTAACATTTCGATAACAGGGCACACATTTTCTCACTTATAAGCACACACATTTTTTTTACAATTTTAGATTGAATGTACATAAAAATACCTACATAAATTATTATTTTGTCATAATACGAACATCGGTAAAATATGTATACAAATAGTGTGAATTATTGCATTTATGTATAGGCCTGTCGAATTGCTCAAACCGATTCCACGAAGCAATCTAACGAACATTGCCTAATTTACTCTGACAATGGGCTCCTGCGATGAACCTTGATTGACATTTCGGTTCATAAATCATTTTGTTAAAATGTGCTAACATTATTTAAGAATGAAATTGGGAACCGGTTCTTGTTTATTTACTTTGATTGCTCGATATTGATTTGATTGTTTCTGAAGAATAGCACCTTTTGGGTTCCGATTCTAGATTATAATTATTTTGTATACACCTGTTATGTATTTTTACCTAAAATCCAATATCGTGATGATTTTTATGATTATCTGTGCTTTTTCTAAAGGTGTAATAAAGTTTGATGTGTCGGAATTATTATCACAAATTACCATGTTTTGAAAATTAAAAACGTCATCTCAATCATTTTTCTATAATTTTCCTTCGCCATATGTATTTATTCAAGTACAATGAATTATATGGAACCTTTATTATATGTATATGCTAAGCCGGTTTTATTTCATAGTTGCACGGCCTCGTATTTGTAGTACGCTCTACTCTAGTCTGTATTCACTCACAGCCATCTTCCACTGCTTTATTTAACCAGCTACATGCGTTTGTCATTTTGATTTAAAATTCTCGATACATTGATAGCAGCAGTATATAAAATTTCAAATAAGAATTTCTCTGATTTTGCAATCATGCTGAATTATGCAATTTTTTCAGATCTGCACAGATACATGTGAGCTGTTCATTTATATCTCATAATCAGAATATCATATTATGTGATGAACTTAGATTAACACATAGGATAGGTTTTATCCCGGAAATCCCACGGGAACGGGAACTATGCGAAGCCGCGGGCGGAAAGCTAGCTAGTATATACATACTTACATAATAATGATGAAAAGAAATGTTCATAAAAAAAATTACACATTTGATGTGAAAATAAGTGAGATAATGTTTGTAAAACAAAACTAAATAAATAAATATTATATTGAAAACTTGTACAAAATGGCGGGTATGTTGTGAAAATACTTATAACTTTTAACTGAAATCGAAATACTTTTGCGAATCCTGTGCACGACGCGACGTCTAAACATTGGAAGAACGTTGAAGATTTGGGTTTTGATACCAGTGATGTTGTTTAAATTAAATAAGGCAGATGACTCATACTCGAATTATGTGCGATTTGTGGTTGATACTAGATACAGTTATCAAAAAGCCTTCCATCTTCATTTTATCTATTTATAATAACTTGATTGTTACCCACGTAATGTTTTCGTTTTCCCATTAAAATTGAGCTTGTAAATCCGAAATCTCATTAAAATTGAAAGAATGTTATGAATATTTTACGACATAAGAAGTGAACTTGCGAAGTATTCTAATCTCATGAGACAATCAATCTATGCTCTTCGTACGTGCTTTTATGTAACTTATTGTTGAAACGATACCTTGTGTAAGTGTTACAAATGTTTTGACAATTTCTTCATTTAATTCTACTGATGAAGGGACGATATTATCTAGTATTAAGTAGTAAGTGAACATTACAAGTTACTCATGTTGTAAAAAAAAAACAAAAACATTAAAATATTTTGAACGTTATTAAAATGAAATTATGATTTAGAGGAATAAATATTTGATTCAAATTAATATAAACATAAGAGGCGAATAATTAACTTATATCTACAGATAAAATATTTTCTTCCTACTTAGTTGTGATATAGAAAATAAATAAAATATTTGTACAAATCAAATTGTGCTCCATCATTACTCAAATCTGAATCAAGCGTGGAGCGTGTCGTTACGGTACCGATATATTTTTATTGAAGTTTAGACGTTTGGGAAAAAACTCAGTGACCAATCGGTATAAAGTTTGCGGTTAAATCCCGTATTTCCAACTGTGGTTTACGTGTTCCAGTAAAAAAGGGATTGTCACAGTTTTTTTGGATACGATTGAAAGTTTACAGTTCACGTCAGTTGAGGCTTTGTAACATATAAGTTGTGACGGGGAAAATGTGTATTACTTATTTGTTATTTTAGTTTTAGAAGGTATTAATTATTTTTCTGCTATGCATGACCACACAAATTTAATTAAAGTCAGAATTAAATTAACCCCGTCTATCCTTGTAGAGCTGGAGACGAGTAGTTATACATATATTAAGACATAGGTAAGTATAACAATAATGTACAAACAATAAAATGTACTGAAAAGTATAGTTTGATATTAAATGCTCTGATATATATACAAACGAAACATGGATCAAGATAAAAAAAAAACAAGCAGAATCCGTATTATTAAAGGTTAACATAAAAACAACGTGGAAATGATATCCCGTTATTATTTTACCAAAATAAAATGACATTCAAGCAAACCGAATACAAACTGACACTATAGCCTTTCATAGCCTGAAGCGAATTATCAATATTGCATGATAGCGATTCATTCAATATACACAATGCATGATTGATCGCATTGCGACGGTTCAATGCATATTATTTTCCCTTAATGCAATACACACTCATGATAAGTATCAACTTGTAAAGACTACTAACCATACAGGTTAATGTTGTCATGATTTTTGAAGCCAGTATGATACGATACAGTTTAGAAGTAGGAACGCGGATACATCAGATTTTTCTTCAAGTATCGATCGCAGAGCGATTTGAGTAGGTAAGCATAATAAAATTTAATAACCTATTTTCCTCGTTGCATAGGTGACTAGGATGATACTGTAATCACTGTGAGTGTAATGTATCTATCAGTTATATTATGTCGCAATAGAAAAAACTATGTTAAAATTATATGTTACTAGCGGTCCGCCCCGGCTTCGCCCGTGGTACATAATATTTACGTTTTCTCTACATAAAAACCATCCTAGTACTTCAAGGAACATAATAAAAAAAGAATTATCGAAATCGGTTCAGCCGTTCTCGAGTTATGCGCTTACCATTTTGCGATTCATTTTTATATATATAAGAAGATTGTAATAATCAGATAAGTTTAGCATATCTATTTTTTAGCTGATAAAAGTATATTTTTGACTACATAAACTACAACTTTTCACCCACATCAAAAACAATGATATTATTCAATACGTTATTTTGAAGTGAGCTCTCCGTTATTGTACTAAAGTTTGCTCGTAAAACTTTATTTCAGCGTTTAATAAAATACGTTGGAAATTTTAGTTCATGACGCTATTGTTTTATTAAATGGCTTTGTTGAAAAGTTGGTGAATTAGTTCATGTTGATATCGACTGAAACGATTGTCATATTGCAGTCAAATCGCTTCTCATGAAGTTTATTTAGTCCGTGTCTCTTAAAAAAGAAAGCTAAAAGTTCTAGAAAATATAGTCTAGAAAATTAAGTAATAGAAATAAACATTTTATCAGTATAATAGACTTAAACGCTACACTATTTTTTTATTTAATTTTAGAGCATTATTTACAATGGGCGTTATAATTTATATTTATATTTGAATTTCTACATACAACTTATTATATTTCATTGAAACATAAAGTTAAAACGCAGTAAAGGTTATTTAAAAATGTTTTTTGAGTCTTAATACAAAATCTTATTCTCCTGTCTAGAAACGATAACTGAATTATAATTTTTATCGTACTGACTTACTTAATTAATGAATTCATTCATAAAATCTTATTCTGATATATGTCGTCGTAAAGATCTTCTACTGAAATTTATAACAACCCTTATGTTATTTATTATACCTGACAGAATTGGGTCTGAAAATGAAATTACAAATGGTTTAACTTCCGTGAAAACATTTCTTTGTCTAATTTCAGGTATAATTTGATGAAACATCGTAAGAAATCCAGACTGTTGAACTTATCCTGATGTTGAACTTTGTTCTGAATGAATTATTTTTTATGTATATGTAATGTAATGTGTATATGTTTTTGAAGATTTATGTATCCAAAAACATGGTTGTACGAGAAAAAAGGTATGGTTTCTTTTCTTGGTTTATCACACATACCTAATACCTTTTTTTTTACTAAAGTAGCTTGTATTAAAGCTATAATCTGATGTCGCAGACTCTTTTAAAATATATTATACCAAAATTTAGTAATCTTTGTTATAGAGATTTAAATTCGATTCATTGATTAATTAAGATGAGGTGTTTATAATATTTTTCCAGTAGATTGTATTGAAGTTTTGAATATCTGCAGCAACGCGTTAGGGAAATTTTAGAATTATTGAAAATAAATCGTGCTTTCTAAAAATAATTACTATTTTGGTAATACTAATAAACTTAAATATAATTGAATTGTTGAGGACTGTTTACAAACAAAGATAAATCCACGTATTGTATTGTAACATGCTTATTTCAAAACAAGGAAGCTCCACTGGAAATCAGGCCAGAATGAAAGGTACGTTTGAGACTGCAATTTTTTAAAATTACCGTAACCTGTGTCACGAGCGACGTTACCTTTGATTATGCAACATGTTTCATGATCGCTTTGCCATCGGCGTCTATCCATGAAATCAGTGAAGACATAATGTGACTGTGCTATTTCATTTCTCCGACCACACAGAATTTGCTTAAAATGTATGCTATAAAATTGTAATATGGATAAAGTTTTATCTAGACTTACCACGACTAGAAATACACTGAAATTATTGTAGGAAAATAAAGGTTTACATAAATAATTTATCTTATATATAAAATTCTCGTGTCACAATGTACTCCTCCGAAACGGGTGGACCGATTCTCATGAAATTTTCTGTGCATATGGGGTAAGTCTGAGAATCGGCCAACATCTATTTTTCATATGAACCACGGGCGAAGCCGGGGCGGACCGGTAGTGATATTATAATATTTTTCATATAGGTATGTACTATCTATAAAATTATTATAATTGAGAAATTATTTGCAAAAAAAAGACGTGTGGCACTCGGGGACTGCCGCGGTAAAGCTATTATTGCATAGCATGCCTTCAAGCCACACCTCCGAGCCCGTCGGAGTGGGGAGCGTGAGGTTTTTTCGTTACGGAATTTCTCGATTCGGTCCCCGCGCTCAAGGCCCGCTATAGAAGCTATGCAATAGCTTAAAAGGCAGATTCAATAAATACTGTAGAGTTGCTGTGCGTCTGGAGCATCCTAATGATGTTGAGGAAAAATCAACAATCTATATTTATATCTTCAATAAGTAGTAAATATTTAGCTTCAATTTCTATATCGATAAAAATAAAATCAATACGCCATTCATATTTTGAAATAATAATTGAAAAGCTTTAATTAAACTTGCGTCATATATAAAGTCATATATTGTAACAGTAATTAATAATAATGAGTGATGCACAATTGACAATCATTTGTCATCGGATAGATCAATGAACAATGTTCGAACAACAATGTACAGAAATCAAGTAGATGTGCGTTTTAACACTATTTTTTTATTTTTGTTTTATAACTTTTTTATTTCAATTCCGAGTGCTTTTTGTGTGAGAAATATAGCTTTGAAAGTCAAACGAAAACCAAACATTGGTACGCTTTTTAAAATTCCATTAACTCCTACGTCCTGACGATTAGTTACGGTCGTGCTACAAACGAACAGGATTCTTTTTAACTTTTGTAAGCCGATTTCTGAAAATAAAGCGAACGAGAACATCACTTTTTAGTTTTTTATTTGACGCCTCTGCGTGTTATATTGTATGGTTTAGAGAGTATAAGTTGCAAATCCCTAGAGTTAAAAGTTAGTGAACACGAGTATACAGTAACTGCTTTTATTTCATTTAGTATTATAGAGTACACATATTTTTTTATTCTATTTTACAAACATAAATGGATGAGCAAAACGAAGGAAAGAAATGTAGACGATTATCGAGCATTCGCAATGTAAGTAGCATTATATGCCAACTTTAACTATAATTAGGACTCTACATTTCGTTGAAATTCACAGGAAGTGACAAGGAAGCTTTCCTCTCATTGTAAGATAATTCACATTGTTATTCCTAGTGCTATTATAAATCTGTTTCTATTTATATTTGTTGCCTTATCTTTATATACCCAAAGCTATGGAATCGCTTGATCTGTAATTTAGTGTGCAGTTCTATTATGTTCTCGATTGCATATTCTCTCGCTGCTCGCGTGCCAAGCCGCGGGCGAAGCTAGTCTTACGAGCGAGTAAAATCAGTGTGATAGTGCATGCCCTTATTCATCCAAGAACAGAACTTGTTTTGTTTTGATAAATGTTATGAATTTGGGTTATAGCTAAATGGTTAGATGAAGATATTATCTGTGATGAAGATTAGTATCTATGATGCTGTATGTGAATATGTAATTACATTGTTTTATGTATATGATGTATGATATTTTAGTTATATATTAGTTTGATGAAGTATTTTTTTATGTTTTGTTAATCTCTAAATTAGTTGCAATCGATTGGAATTGTGAATATGGAGCACTTGTAAAGCAATAAGTACTACGGTGCTACTGCCGGAATAATTTGATTTGATGTAGGTCTGTATGCATAGATATGTTTTTTGTGCCTTTTTTACGAAAACCATTAAACTTATTTTGATGACATTTGTCTCTGATGTAGCATAAGTTAAAGAAACACTTGCTTTAGCAGTTTACCTCCATGGGTGAAACCACGCGGCACAGCTAGTATTCTATGAAATAAACATTTTGGAGATCAGAGACAAATAGCTCTACAAAATGTAAGTTAAAATATAATTCTGGTATTGGAGGCTATTTGTTCCTTAACGTAAAATAGTTAATTAAAACTACATGATGCATCGTTTTACGTCCAATCAGTGGCACAAGACGTTTCTACGAAGGATTAATTTTATGTGAACGTTTATCCCTTTTATTTAAATGTTTCCGAACTTTCCAAACTTTCTAGTTCAATGTTGTGACCGCATATTAACCGTGCGAGGTGTTTCACATTGTTATAATTTCTATTTGAATATATAGAGAATACAAAAGGTTTTAGTGAATAACGGAAAACCGCATTTCATATGAATGTTGCATTTATAATAGGCGTTAAATGAGTCATAAGGAGAAAATCTGTACGTATGCATTTCCTGACACGTTAACCTCAAACTTGGATCTCTATGGCGCTAAAAATAGATTGCCTTATTCTAGTTTAAATATATCGTCTTATATTAATAGTTTCTTTTACTGACATAATTTTAAATTAATCAATAAATGCAAGTAAAGTTTGATTGTTAAAGTTTTTAATATCGAGAGCTAGTGAACATTTTCTTCTTTCGTTTCGTTTGAAATATTAAATTAAATTATCTGCAATTTTTATTCCAGTGGCATCTAAAGTGGATCACAGTATATAAACTGTATTTTTTAAATTATTATTCTGTAGCTGTGTGGTTCCATGGTGTTGTTAATTTTTGCACGTAATTTTTTCTTACGCTGATTATTTTAATAAACATATAGCACCCATTCATTGAGTAAACGGTCAGCGGTCAAACACGTTATGCTTTGCGTATGTTTACAAACTTATACACAATTCACACATCAATGGAAGCCAGTTCAATGCCCCGTCTCGAGCCTCCAGCCGTGATATAAGAAATTAACGATTGCAACGAATTTGCTCTTGTATTTATTTGTTTTTTTCGCGGCATTATACGGTCAGTGACTTTACGAAATTCTAATTCGGTGTTGGCGCGCCGAGTGCCAAGTGTGTTGTGTTAAGGATATTCCCTGAGCCCAGATACGGCGTGATAAATCGGCCTTGTCACGGGGGAGAGATCAGAGGATATAACAGAAAGTGGAGTGATAGCCGGGGGGCAGGCAAGAGCAGCGTCCGTCAGTCTATCGCTGCCTTTACTCGACAAAGCTCGCGCGGGAGGCTCGTCACGGACGCTCGAACCTACGCTTTTTTCGTGATTACCGCTAATGGCTATGAACTTTATCAACGCTGTTTCTATGAGAGATTGATTTGTTGGTGAGTTATTTTTATTTTTATATCGTTTCTGGTTTTTGTAGGTATTTATAGCGCCTTTAAAAGAAAATTGGAAAGTTTTTAACACTTTTTGCTGCAATTTATTAAAAGTGGTGAATGTTTAATCTCAACATTTGCTTTGACTCAGGATAAATAAAAACATAAAATTTTATACAGCACAGCAATTTAAAAAGCGTATGCCGCAAACGCCGGTTAAAGTAAGTTACAAACTCGTGTAGTTGAGTGAAAAACATTTCGCGTGCAAGCTTTACCGGCTTTGACACAAAGTACACTGATCTATTACTATGGATATAACAGCGCTCGTATATTTATCCTTTAGGATAACAAGCAATGTAAGCTAAAAGCAGTTAGGTAAAATATTAGATTAAGGTGGGTTCAGCGTGTTCTTCTTTGCAAGTTAAAACACGAGATTCAAACTATTCTGTCGACGCTTGAGTTTAAAATTATAATAAAAAGCTTTCATTTTACACTATTTTATAAACATGAATCACTTTGCAAATATTGATTCAACATGAGTTTTTACCGTTTACCGTCTAATAAATGTGGTAAATTCAAAAGGACATAATAAAAGATATAATATGTAATACAAAATGAATCTTTGAGCGAGATATAATAAAAACTTTTGTTGTTGTTTTTAAAATTATAAAGTAATAAATACATTTTGATATAGCAATTATAATTGAATTAATTAATGTGTGTATTCAACTGTAATGAAACATATTTTTCAGTTTTATTTATTTCAGTATTAGGATGTTAATAATTATTGTAAAGTACAATTTATATTCAGGTTCCTGGCGCTTCCATAAATAATAATAACATCAACAATGTGCAAGCACAGTTTACAATTTCAAAGGTTGGATAAATTTACAACTCCCTTTAGCGGATAAAAGACAGGTCTTACGTATATAATTTACCTACTTGCCTTTTTCATAAAAAAAAATAATAATATAAAACATAGTATATTTAATTCGTTTATTCGGTACCTGAACTCTAAAAGTTGTTTCGATGACAAGAACAAAGTGCTTTTTATTTTCATATGAATCTACAAGGAATTAAAAAAAATTAGGTACCAAAAAATATGTAATATTATCGTATAAAGAAAGTACAAATAAAATAAATTATTATTGATGAATTTCAATTTATGACCTATGAATTTCAGTGATATTTTCAATATTGCATAAGTGTAATTAAGGATATAAAATATTATTTCTATTTGATTTACCTCTTTATAATTTAAATTATTTATGATCATGTATTTATAATTTATGGATTTTAAGTTTGGGATTTATAGTTCATGTATTTTAATACACTATTTCACCAATGATACAGTTCTGTTAAAAATCAACCAATAGACATAACTTATTGAGGCATTGGTTCGTAAAGCTCTACAATTTTTCCGTAGAGCTTATAAAATGAACTAAGATTAAATCTGCATTCTGCAATGAAGAATCAAATAATATTCTAGTATTAATGTTGTACATTTCTACAAGAAAACTTAGAAACTGTATAGCTCTGTGTTGATTTAATACAAATTATTTTATATAGGGCCATGATATATGCATTAAGGAGTGAGTTTGTTTGTGTGTGTGTAATGATAGTAAAACTTTGGAACGTCTCAATTCTTCTTTCTTTCTATATTAGTATGATATGATCAAGAAGAATCTTAAAGAAACTAATCTTCTAAGTGCCGACTTAGCTACTTAATATAAAATCGTAATATTTATTTTTGATATTAATGTTTGTATTTATTATTGATGTATATTTTTATTTACTTAATCCAATGTTTGATGTTTAAACATCAAATATGGATTTTCCTTATTAATAGTTAATATCTATTTGACTCTTCCCCGTAACATTCTTAAATTATTTGATGCCGTATTTTGATTAAGGCTTTATAAACTTGGAATAAATATATAAAAATGTTTATCTTTTTCTTTATTAATTTTAAGATAAAAACTAGAAACAAATCTCGTAATATGTAATATACATGCAGTTATGTCTTTTATTCTATTACTAGATGTACTCGAGTCAACGACATGTAAATAGTGGTAAGGTCACTTTGTATGTCACGTTCTTACTGCCGTGTGAAAATATCTGCTATCTTTAATCATTATGTAAACAACTTTTTTCTAAAGATGGCAATAAGAAATGAAACAGGCTTGAGGATCTTTACGGCGTTGCATTAAATAAATGTATGTGATTAATTAGTGTGTAGTCCCATCAATTTTACTTTTAAATTAATTGCACTATAGACGCATTTATTATGGATTTATTTTTATTCTCGTATGTTGTACGATATAGGCACGTATAGGTGAACACGTTGTCTATTGTTTTAAAAACTTAATTTCAATTAATAATTAGAATATAGTAGAACAATTATTATTAAAAATGTTACAACAATTATTATCCGTTCTAATAGTTCTAATTATATACAATTTGGAATAGTTACTCGATACATAAATTATTTTAATCACTTTTCGATACACTAAAACTTTAAACTGTAGTTTGGAAGTGTAATACCGTAATATTGGAGACTAATTTATTATTCAAAATGTTTTATATTTAAGAAATAACGGTCGTAAATATTCTCTTCTGTGCTCATTTGTATACTTAGGGAAACAAATTTTTTAATAAAACTTTTTATTTGTGACAATGTAACAGTTATTTTGTCGCTTTGTGCCATGGCCGTTGTTGGTGTATGGGAGACATGATGCATATTTGTTCCACTGATACCGTCAACTAGATGATCAAAATTCATTCAACGTGAACAAGTTCCTTAATTGTAAGTCTTCACTGGTAATGGAACCTGGGATTCCTCCCTTCTACGCTTTCACGTTAATACTAGGAACTCACTACTCTAAAATTATAAAATAAAGTAAAATTGCTTCATCAGCAAAATTGCCTTTAAGCTAAATTTAGTTCGCAGTAGTCTGAGTCTTTAAAAATTGATAACTCGAGGATCGGTATAATAGACACTTGAATGTTAAGTGCATTCAATAAAGGCTTGTGAAATATGCAATTGAATAAAACTTTATTTATAAACCAGATATAAGTTCCCTTCCCTATTTAATTAGCTTTATTTTCACTATAAAACTCAACCTATCTCAAAAGCTAGATCCAGGTGGATATCATAATTCATGCAATGCTTTAATTGAGTTCTATTGTACGAATTAACAACCAGACAGGTTAATAGTGATGATTTTATTAATTTGGATTATACTCAACTAAGATAAATGATATATGATTAAGTACCTACGTACTAGGTTGTTTTTAGGATTAATTTAGTACCTACCAACTTTTTCCGTCTTTCACCATCATAATCTGAGGCTCTCAACCATAAGTGGACCAAGGTCCACTGCTCCATGTCCATGCTGAATCAGGCCAAGGCCTGATTCAGCATTTTCTTACTGCTCTCTCGGTCCCTTTCAGTTTCTATCGCCACTATAACCCAAGTGGTACTAGTTACCATCGCGTATGAAATGATATGAGCAATAAAATAGACAATTATTTGAATACAATGCAATATGCACGTACAAGATTCAGTGTAGGCTTGCTGCATTGCAGGTTATAAAAATTAGGTCAGTCCTCGCCCGTATTTGTCAAGTTTCCAATAAGTTTGCTGAGCGTGATTTATAAGCTCCTCTGGGTTTAATTAACGTCTTGCTATCTTGTTATATTCATTGTACGACATAGCTCCAGGACCTTATAATAGTGATTATGTGTATTAAACTTCTGACGTGGATGTGATTTAAATTAAAGTGTATTGATTTTAATTACATACAATACTCCCGAAAAGCGCACGAATTTAAGCTAGTAATATTTCGAATATGTTGTGTGATTTTTAAAGTTACACGTAGTTATTATTATTTTAGAAATGTAAAGTAACTTTTTTGAATGTTAAAATATGAACCGTGATTAATATCCTAATTTTTTGTTTAATTTCCTCTGTTTAATAATTTGTGGACGTATTGCTTGAAGTGTACCTCATGAGAATCGTATACGAGTACATACATGCCCTGAGAAGCAAAATTAATGTACTGTTTTACTTTAACAAGAAAGACTGGAGTAGTGCAACTAATTACGAGACTCATTACGTGAAAGATACGAGTGCATGCTGTGTATTGCTGTGCGTCTGTTTTTCTTTACTTTAATATTGTGTCAAGATGTATTATACAATTACACAAATTTAACTAGTTCTGATTTCAATACAAATTGTGATATAAAGAGTATTCATGGCTTTTTATTCGCGATGATGAATTATTTAGATGACTTGCTATAAATAGAAATAATAAATGTAAGTACTATTCAAGTCAATAGGTTCTTTTTATACGGTTGAATGAAATTGTTTACTAACAAAAACTTATAGTTTTTTTTTTAAATACGTAGGTATATATTCTTTAACGGTGACTAGATCCTATTTTAAACTACAATAATTAAATGTCCCATAATATTTCGGTACCAATGAATCAAGATAGTTAATATCTTAAACTTTATCTTATTTTAATACTCTGGAATATTAATCTTTAAATTAGACACATAATATGTTTACAAACCTTTAGCAACTTTGTAATTATGGGAACGAATAGACGATCTGACGTCATCTTCCGTTCGACTCCTATCGAAGACTCCTATCCATTCACGCGCAGGGATGACAGCATTTATGCGTGTATAACATCAAATGTCTAAATTATTTTAACTTGGGCATAGAAGTAGGTAGCTTCAAAAAAATATTATCTCATAATTTTCATTCAATAATGTACATTTATTTTATGCAAGAGCAGGCATATCAGTTTAAATTTACACATGAAAAACAAAACTCTGTTTAGAATGATGTAACAAATTTGATTCATTGGAATAAATATAAAAAAGCTTGTTAGCACGGCTGATTGAAGTGGTCTGAAACAATTATACCTTCATGGTGCACTGGCTTATTCAATATTCTGCAGCTCTATTTTATTAACACTTATTACGTATTGTTTGTTGCTACATTTTTTCGCTTTTTGAAAATGCATTAATAACCGAGTGGGGATTAACGAACAAAAAGTGTTCACGCATAAACAATGAACCATATTTTAAAATACCGTAAAATATTGAGAAGAATATTAAAAAGTGAGCTCATCCGCTGCAATTATCATGGGATTGTTTGTTTCCCATCCTGAGTTCGACTTGTTTTAGAATTATCGTAAAAATGCATCGTACATCAGGCGGAACAAAAAACGCTGTGGTCGAGATATAATGGAAACACGTAGCGACCAGTAATGACTTCGTAGAGCAAAAACGAGCCAGAACATGTTTACGACGGGCTGGGCTTGTGGTCGTGCAGATAAATTTTAATACCGCAAAAGTTACTCTTGATGGTTATACTTTTGGGCGTTATTTTATGAACGTGTTTTAATAGAGCCGCGTGTTTGTTAGCCAAATGCACTTTTCATGTAAAACATATTTTTCCTAGGAGTATTTTTAGTTTGTATCTTGTCTCTCTGAAAGGATGATAGATGACTATGAGGAATGCAATACAGAAATAATAAATGAATTATGTCTGTAGCGTTGCAAACAATATAAACATTTTTTATCTTATAAAATTTTCAGTGTTTTTATCATTTTTAGAGATATGACCTTGTTTCCACATCTGTTGTCTATTCATAAGATAATAACTAAGGCCTACTACAGTTACGGCTTCTACACTTATTTCTAGAGATGAATCTTTTGTGTCGAAACAATTGCGTCCAAATTACACCACTTATTACCTATTCATAAAGGAATTTGATTTATAACATCAATCTAATGCAAATCTTGGACATAATAGATGTTATAATGAATGATGATTATTATTAGCGTATTTTGTTATGATAATTTGACAGCTCTCAATAATTAGTTTTTTTTTAATTGTTGCAAGACTTTTTGAGTAATGTTAATACCATATTATTATCCTATAGTTCATATCACGACACTAACTTGACTCTACGTGGACCGGATATGTTTTTTTTTAATTTTCTAGCTTTAATAAATGTGCCTTGAAAAATTACCTTATTTATACAATTATTTAAGTAAGTAATAAGTAAGTTAAAAAAGGCTTATTTTTGAAATTGTACATGGCAGTGGAACGCCTATAAAATTTTAAATTAAAACAAAGTACATATAACAAATTACTAATTTGGAAAGTGCTTACTTTAAAACATGTTATTATACCGTAAAGTACAAAATAAACGTATCGCTGCCATTTCAATTCGGTAAAGCTACCTAAATTGCTCAGTGAGTGTGGGAATTTTACATCTACTTGGTAATTACAGTTATTTCACTGAGAAACTATAGATTTAATTAATTAAGCCATTTCACACCAATTTTTATAAATACACGGCAGTAAGTGCTTAATTAACGGACTTTTTTGTATTATGGGAATATAAAGTTGATAGTTCAGAGACATAAAGATTTACTGTTTACTTTCTTGAATATTTATCAAAATAAAGTGAATTCAGTCAATTACAGTTCATACATGAATACGTTATTTACGCATATTTAAGTTAAACAGTCGTATAAAGTCTCATTTTTTCATATACAATAATTATAAATGTTACTTGCAATGTGCAAGAATACTATGTATGTAATGTAGTGATGTTATGTTTTAGCATATCCAATCCGTGTAATATCAGACGTGTTCCAGTATTGGTTTACCAGAGCTTTCTACGTGTTTGCTATATTCATAGATTAAAAGCCTTCAACCGTGTTAGTTTGTTTTGATTTTTATCGTACCGCGTTGTGTTCAGTATTAGCTGTTGAAATTCTTTCTTGTTTTGTAAATAGAGCGCTTTAATAAATCATCCGTCTGATGCTCGTATACATTATGTATTAGCTGTGCCCCGCGGTTTTACCCGCATTGCTCTGCTCCTGTTGGTCTTAGCGTGATGATATCTAGCCTTCCTCAATAAATGGACCATCTAACACAAAATATTTTTTTTAATCGGACCAGAAGGAAGTTCCTGAGATTGGCGCGTTCAAACAAACAAAAAAACTCTTTAGCTTTATAACATTCGTATAAATTAAGAAGTGTAATATGTTTAATAGTGGCTATCTCTTCATTAAGGCTTCTTTTAAAGGAACATGAATTATAGAGAATCCATCTGAGTAACTAAGTAAGTTGAATTGAAACCATGCTCTTCTTCCCAAAGTTATAAGGTCACGGTTCGGACTACATATTAACCTTTATACATATTAATCTTATATAATATTCACAACAAGTCAAAATGTTGTGTATTGTAATTTATCTCGGAGTTTACGAATATAAGTTGTACGATAAGAGGAAACATCTCGATTTTCCTTTGTAGCGAACTTCGTGTCAAAGAATTGTTGCCAAGAAAATATTCATGAGATGGACGAATGGAGATTCCGTGGTCCCGTTTCGTAAAGTGTAAATAGTTCTACGTAGATTTGAATATGATTATTATATTTTTATTCAGGATTTTCTTAAAATAAACGTTGAATATGCTTTAGGAGCTATTATGTATTTGAATAGTTTTAGCGCAAGTAAATAACATTTGTAATTCATTTACGACGTTATATTGTTTTATCATAATTGACAAACAAAATGCACCTCTTGTATGTTTTCCATTTTTATGGTGTCATTAAGTAGCTTATTGATATTTTCTGAGAAAAGTTTTCTTTTAAACTTCGCAAGAAAAAAAGGAAAAACACTCCGATTTTTTATATTAATCTACTTTTTCTTCGTCTCCTGTGAATTCGTAAGTTATTAAAAGTTTGTTTTCCAATTCTCGATATCTAATTGCATGGTTTGTATTCCAATAATTTTACTCAATATAATTTGAAATTTAAAACCTTGATTATTTATTACATTAGACTATAGCAACTATAGTCTATGAAAGTCAAAAACTTATACGAGAAAACTAACGTACCGTGGGACAAAAGTTGGAATCGTTAACCCAATTGTCATATAAATAAACGCTACCGACCAATTGTACAAATAAATATATCTCAAATAAAGCTTGAATCACAAAGTATACAAAACCTCCAATCAAAAGCATTCCCATAATATAATTCCTCGCAAACAACAAAGTTAAGGTTTCCTTTCAAGTTACCGTTAACTGGGAGGGCTGCTGGAATACCAACGCTCATAAACTTATTAAAGAAGGAACGAATTATACCAGTTAGATATTACAAGAGTGGAAGTGGGAATGAAGCGGTTGTATATTTAACGTTACTTTGATCAAACTTGGTTTTAATCGTCTCAGTATAGAGTCATATTGCTCAATATAGAGTGCTGTATTAAGTGGATATGATCAAGATTATTTTTTTCTCTTGATAGTTAAAAAATTAATGTGTATGTAGAATTATTATTAATCATTATCAATTTAAAAGTTGTTTAACATTTTTTTGTTTTAGTGTGGTTTTAGTGCAGTGCTTTTTAGCTCTTCATGATTACTTAGATATTGGTTGACGTTACTGATAATATTTTGAAAATCAATCCTTTAACAGTAAAGCTTCTTCCATACTTTAATTATTTGTATAGATTAAAAATGTTGAATTTGATATTTTTTGTTTTATGGCATTGAAATGCTTATAAATTTATATAAGATGAAAATGTTAAAGTATACTGTGAAATATAAATAGCATGAGTTGAAATAATGCATTTCAGGAACCTAATGGAATCTAGTCAAATGTGGATGGGATATTTTAGGTTAGGCTCCGATTTCACACTTCATACTCTATAGTCGTACTGATTTTGACTAGACAAAAAATCAGACTGGCTCATAGTAAATGGATAAGGATATAATATAGGCGGTAGAATGTACTGCGGCGTCATATTGCAAGAGAACGTACATAGTATAAAGAGAACCAATTTGCGATTTCATGAAAATATTTCAGAGAAATTGAAATGTATTAATATTATATTACGTGGAAATTAAATAAAGGGTAATATTACAGTAATGTTAGTACTGTTACAGAAAGTGATATTAATTCTGGGAAGGCATCACCAATGGAAACACATATATACGTACACTTATACGGATCAGTAGAGATGAACAAAATTTTATTAAAATATTTCAGTTATGCATGAACCTGATTATATTAATAAATATAACTGAAGAATATAGGGGGTGTTTTCAGCAATAATAGCTTCTGCGATGCCTCTCAACTTGGACAATTGGAAATCTTCTTAAATTACGTCGGTTTCAACTTTCAACTACCTGTCAATGTAACTGCTATTACTAAAAGCAGTATACTGTATAAGTGAAGTAGGAACAAATGATTAGCCATAGACATTTAATTAAAAACATTTTGTCACTTTGAATAACGTTTTGGTGCGCTCTTTGTTTCCAAAAGCTGACTGAAGCTGGTTCAGGCAGTAAAATGCGGTCGTACAGCCATGTTTCCACTATATCAACGTAAAAACTCTTACAATAACATAAAATAAATAACTCGAACGATTTCCCAAAAATAACATTTGGTCCATCCCTATCCTAATATTTGGATTCGTTTCTATGATAAAGTATAAACACAGTACACGAAAAAAAAGTGAAATATAATTGTAAAAAAACAGTTTATATGTATTTTTACCCGACTGCCAAAGAAGGAGGGTAATGTTTTTCGAGTGTATGTAAGTATGTATGTATGTCTTTTCCTTTGTGACCACCTGTAGCCTAAACGGCTTGATGGGTTTTGATGTATGAGGTATCGTTAGATTTGTCTTGATTACGGGAGTGTCATAGGATACATTTTATCCTAAAAGTCCCACGGGATAAAGACATAATAATATTTTTTCTAAATTTTTACTCTTTTTTTAGTGTGCAGTCGGGTATTTTGTTTTTTTAATAATAATTATTGTATGTATTTATGGAGCTCAGATAAAAGATTGTATAAATTTGACTGCAAAACCAAAGCCCTGATGGTGTTGCCAGATGAATAATTCAAGATTTGCACTCCACTGTATTTCAATTCACCGTATGATTATGTGAAAATTTTGTCCGCTCCATGTACCCATTTGTTTGTTGACCACAACGGTTAATCCGTTGAGAGAATTTGAGATTAGCTTAAATTACAATTGTTGGGTATATTTTGTGAGGTCTGCTAAAATGCTCATTTATCATGATTTATAAGTGTTCGTCTTAGTCCTACATATTAAAGTGAAAATTGCAATTACTACGAGGATATGTAGACACGTACTTGTTATTTATAAATTTTAATATTATTTGATATTTACAAAATAAATTTTGCGTGTCTCACTGAAGTCAATTTAGCTGTAAAAGTGACTTGTACATATATGAGAACTTATGTACTAAGTTGTCTTGTACTTGCTCATGAAAGAAAGTACTGAAGTTGTGATGTGATTAGGAAGCACTAACGAAGGCGGCAGGACTTTTAATGACATTTCCTCTTGAACACCGCCAACTATCAACCTCAACTCTTTGTTCGCAATTGGCAGAAAAAGTCCAGTAAAATTTATGGAATCCAAATAAAAATGCATGCTGTGAATAACGCCCAATTTTACCACTGAAGCGACCTGTCAAATAAATGCAATAACCCGTAATTATAATACCAATTGAGTGTATTGCAATAAATCCATTTTCCATCTTCTTATATATAAAAATGAATCGCAAAATGTGTTGGTAAGCGCATAACTCGAGAACGGCTGAACCGATTTCGATAATTCTTTTTTTAATATATTCCTTGAAGTACGAGGATGGTTTTTATGTAGAGAAAACGTAAATATGTACCACGGGCGAAGCCGGGGCGGACCGCTAGTTAATAATAAAGACCGGTTTCAACACTTAACAAATTTATGGTAGTAAAAAGTATTTCGGTATTAATGAGGATAAAACATTAAAGTATTATTATTTGATAGGTTATTAAGCTTTACAACTACAGTTATTGAGCCGTTATGTTAAGTGATTGCTATACACTAATTTTCTCTACATAAAACCTTGTATTTAATATAAATATATGTATCTGTTATAAACGGCAGAATGTCCATATAAATTATGAACAGAAGTTCGCTTTGAGAGTATTAAGCTTGTGTATTTTGAGTCTTTATATAAATAAATATTAATACTCCCAGTAATTTTGTACAACTCTGCTAGTTCCGAACCTCGTAATGTTTATTTTGATAGAAACTTGTTTTTATTGAGTTATTATATATGTAAATCATATTACATAGAACACGCATCCATTACGCAAACATAATGTTCATCACACAATATATTATTTTCAGTGAAACTACCTATATAAGAATTGTGCCCTCTGGCTCGTCAACCAAATAATATTTTTATTAAATAATAATTGTTTTTTTTTTCTATAATGTCATTATTTTATGAAGCATTTAACTATACGTACTTTTAGATATATCTAAATGAGGATATACATATAATTTTTTTAATGAGGTATAAAAGAGATTTTGGGTGTATAAAGAGATGGTCTAAAATATTGATTTTATGTAGCTGGTGATTAATAAGATGCCTGTTTGGAGGTAATCAAATCTTACAAGTTTACGTTCTGAGTTTGACCCAATTTCATACATTCGATTGACCTGATGTCTTCCCGTAGATAGGGAAACCATGTAATCTTTGTGATGTGAAGTTGGCATAATAAGGGATTCGATAGGTGGTATGTATTAACAAATACGTATCTGAATATCTTTCTATATTAAATGATTACATACACCAAGCTTTAAATATAATATTAACGCACATGAACTATGAAGTAAAAGCATAAATAAGCTGTACGCAACGCAACAATAGGGAACGTGAGAATTTTGAACCCAATTTAGCAAAATATTATTTTGATAGTGCAACATTACGCAGCAAGTACCGTATCGACATCGATGAATATATGAATATTGAATTCAAATCAAAATTTACTCGTTAATGTATATTTAAGTAGCGCACTTATATTAGGTAGATTTTAACAATGAATAGTTCTATTTTAACGTGTTATTGTGATTTGCGAATTGCGATATACATTGATGCTTATGTTACCGTTTTATTCAAAGATGTTCATGTTCAAGTCATATGCGTAATGTAAAGCAATGGAAAGTAAACAATGAGCTTCGTTAGACCAACACCAATAGACTTGAGGTTGAATGCAATTTAACGCTCCATCCAAATTCACGAAGTCACCACCGATTGTACTCTTAGTTAATTGGTCGTGGCCAGAAGCCTTTATACAATTTAAGAACTAAAGCTTTAATAATATGGGCTTTAATAAAGTTATAATAATATGGGCAAATAACTCGCTGATATTCGCTACTATTTTGGGACAGGAAAAATTTTAATCCAGAGGATATAATATGATTCACTGACGAAATAAAATTGGAAAAATCTGTTGTTTGGAACAAGTAAAATTAGGATTTATAAACAAATTTATGCCGCATAACATAGCAGCTATGCCTATATGTTTTAACGTACAATTATATAATATGTAAAACCCTACAAACTCATTAGTTTGTAGGCTTCATCTAACCTTTAGCTTTCATGTTTTATGAACCATTTGCAAAACTTATCAAGTTTCCCTAAATTGCTGGTACTGCTGGCTCCCTAGTAAGAAGGGAAATTCTTGTATAATTTTCAACATATTTTGCAGGCACATGAAATATAAACGAATGTGAAATTTCCATATTAAAATTTAACTAGATTTAATTACAATAACCAAAAATTCGTTATTTATTTTTGAACACGCATATATATCCTCAATATCGGCATATTAAGCAGATTGAAGCATGTTATCTATATACTGACATTGTAAGTGTTGTTATGATTGCTCAAATTGTATTTCCCATTTCCCTACATCCATATAGCACACATACATACATATATACATACATTTATGTAATTCAGTTGGATGGGAAATGGCGCGGATGTTGGAAGCAGTTGGAGGCGTTAATCAAGTGTGCGGAATGGAATCGATTGTAACGCTTCTACGTGAGCCTCTCACGTAGGTACGATATTTTTATAAGTATGTGTCTATTATATCTTGGATGTATTATTACATATTGTATTATTATAACATCATAATTAGGTACTCAGCTAGAGGGAGATTAGTTTAGTTATTTCATTTTGACGTATGTTATGTTTTCATGAAAAAAATCTCAAATACTTTTAGTTTGTTAAATTCACTTAAATTGCACTAATACACTTAAATAACACATACCTTTTACTTGTTTAAAAAAGTTTATTGATTTTATTGCTGTGATATTAACTTTTCTCAACATAAAAATAATTGTGTATATGTATAATGCAAAACCTTTACATTATGTGGCTTATATCTATATGAAACGAAAAAGGTCATTCAACAGCCAAAAGTCTTTACCAATAAATAATGTTAATGTCACAATGTCTACGGCACGTCTGTGTTTTCACTTTTTACCATACATGTGATTGCGATCAACGATACATTTGTTCTGTTTCTGTAAAGGTAATTTCTATTTTTATTAAAGTATCTCTACTAGGTGAAGAGAGACTCGTTATTATTAAACAGGGCTAAGTTTTAATGCGCCCTTTGAGGTTTTGCGTTGGGGCTACTTTATAATTCGAACAATTTACATTTTGACTTTAAATTAATCATCAACTTTTTCGCTGCTTGCCCTTTATGATGAAATTAGAAACGTTTAAATTGTGTTAATATGTATTTTAAATATAATACAAAAATGTGATCGATTACCTTTAATAATAAATCTACCTACAAGTAAGTAGAAAATTAAGCATTTTCAATATATGTATATTGTATAGGTATCAGTCGTTAGTTATATAGTAATATTAATGTTTCCTTTAATTTTGATATTGTATCTATCTGTAAGCAATAACCCATTGAAGTATTTACGCAACCACTTTCTTTGATTATCTCATTTCTATCTCATCAAAGATCGCGCTGATATCCGTTACCTATAATTTCTGATCGTTTAGTTTAAATGGCTTACGATATAATATCGATAAGCTGCGGTTTGCCTAAGAGCATCAATTGTTTAAAGCCATATCAAATTTAAAAAGACACACAATCAATGCTGTACTTGAAAAATTTAATGGCATTGTATATTGTTAAAAATTCAAATTTGGACGTAAATTACTGTTTAGCAGTAAAAGTATTTTAATTTTATACCTACTCAATACTCATATCTCATATGAATTTACCTAATATCCAGATATAATATAGTTAGTCTTCACATAATGTGTAAGCTTTTAATTTTAAGTTGTACTTTTATGTAATACCATAGGTAATACCATACAATGTGCTGTAAAATTTTTTTGAGAATAAATAAACTATAACATGAAAACTCATATTTCGGCCACAGTTCGTTGTTTTAAAACACCGCAGCATTCGTCGCGAATATCAAAGAGAGCACTTCCATTTACTACATGCAAATGGACCAGACTCTTGAATGAAATAACTAGAACAGTCTTTATGTTCTATGTTAATAATCTTAATAATGAGTAATATTGAAGATTTTGCAGAAACATATTGTTTGTAGAGTTTAATATTTGTTTCACGTTTGATTCGTAGTTACTTATTTAGAAAAAAAAAATACAATAAGGAACGTTATTTCAATATCATATACATGTGAATAAATAAAGAGTAGACTGTTTCAGACTTATTTTTAGGTATATTTTTATATGCCCTTCAAAATAATAAGGTTCATTTCAAATGTAGAGCAACTTCGTTATGACTAGCTGTTAGTTTTCTTGAATTTATTTAGTATCAAAGTTGTTTGGTAAAACAATAGAGTTTATTCGTATTTATATAAATGTTATCAATTTCTTGCTTAACCTCGATTTCGTTATATCTCTTTTTGAAATATTCCTTGAAATACGAGGATGGTTCTGATGGAGAGAAAACGTAAACATATACCACGGGCGAAACCAGGGAGGACCGCTAGTCATCAATAATATATTGTAGTCCTTAGATAATTTCCACTAGTATGGTACAATCAATACTATTCACAGTTAGTTTCTAATGAATATAAAGCATAGCACACATTGTGTAGAATTGCAACGATTCAAAGCTCAACTTGATGTTACAGGAGATCAAAGGGCCAAGTCCACAGACATGTATATATAAGTAGACAACGCAAGTACCGCGATCTGTATGAAAACCAAGCGTGTCATATTTTTTGTACTGACCTTGACGCGTTATGACGTCACGAGCGCTTTTTAGTGATGTTAATTTCATTTTACGCTAAATCGATTAGGCCGCCACTCGCGCGGCGATTCTAGTATCGTCCTATCCCATCGAAGTAAATCGAAAGAAATCAGATCAAACTAGATCTATGTCTAAGGTAGTCAAATAAATGAATCGTAATCGATTACTAAATCGATTCAAGACAGAAAAATGATAATTACCATAGACAGAGGGATGATAAAATAAAGTTATAAACCTTTTAATATTCTAACAAGTAAACTAATGTGTTTTAGCTTTTTCTTACATATGCCCATTGAGTTACCATGTACTACGTACTAGAGAGGCCATCGAAAGAAAGTAATAAAACTGTCAATCAATCAATCTTTATGTCCCGTTGCATCGATCCATTTTCCTTTTATGTTCGGGTTACTTGGAAAACTGAAAAAACAAACATAGTCTAAGCAATAAGGAGTTTTCTTAAAAAACTCCCAAGATGACACTTTAACTAATGGCGTCCATGTCATAATATTTATTTTTAGTACCTTTGTATTAAAATACTTAAAAATTCTAGGTCAAGTCGTATTAAATGACAAAAAAAATCTATGCCTTTTTTTCTGAAAAATTGCTCCTTCAAATTATCATTTTTCTGTTCGATTATAAAATCAATTAGAATCGAGAACTGTTGCATCAAATGAACATCACTAACCACAAAATTGGACAGAAAAATGAGAACAGAAAAATGAGAAGACGCTATTCATTGCTTGTTATCATACGACGCGATCTTTACCGTGCCAAGTAAAAGCCGCAATGTATTCCGAATCATTTCGTATGATTTGGTATCCGTGTTTGTCACGATCGTTTTCCACAGATATTCTTTATTTGATTTTAAAATAAATAGTGCATATTCTGATTAGAAAATTACTTACCGGTGGAAGGAAACATCTCTGCTAACTCGGCCACTCACAGCTGTGGAGTTTCTACAATTTATAACGGCGCAATTCGGCATTTTACTTTATTCAGCTTCACGTCTTTCCTTGGCGACTGCAAGCGCGGACTGAGTGTAGGCCAGCGTCAAGTAAGTTTCATAAACTTAGTTTGGACACGGGAAGTACATACACTCGCTTAGTCTATCTTGATACATGTCTGTGGCCAAGTCTATGTAACGAATGTTTACCCTTTCATTACTAGTAAAGCATGGTTCTTGAATCCAATTGAGTACGAGACTAAGGATTGAATGAATTCTCTTTAGAAGATTTATAATTTGTAACTGTATCTTGATAAATGAGCCGCGGTTTGTCAAGGCATAATACGAAAGTCGGTATAAAATTAGGCATGAAAAGTATCAATGAACATTTTCAGTCTAAATCGTTTGCTATTTTATTTATCTTCCCATTCAATTACCTTATTTTTATTTATGCTATAAACGCATGGTGTACAATTTTGACATAAATATCCATCGTTTTAGAAAAACCGAATGTTTTAATAATTTACTTTATTGAGATGCAAAAGAATGCATATATGTTCCTCAATGCCACTTCCATATTTCACAAGAGGTCTTTTATAGTCCTCGCGTCACCTTTAAAACGCCTTCTAAGCCATGGTTGGTACAAAGTCCAGTTAAGCTATTTAAACCTCTATAGCTTAATAGCATTTACATTGCCTCTTGTACATTTCATTTGAATATATTTTACATTGGTTGCTAACAAAATAAAGCAAATCAGAAATTTTATCTTAACATTTCTATGACTCCCCAATTTGTAATAAAGACAGCATAGAAATGATAAAAAAAATAAACAGAATATCTGTTTATTTGCAGGTCTATAAAATGCTTATTCTGTATAATGTAATCGCCACTAGAATTGCTTTATTTCATCTCGGATAATCCCCCTCCAAGCTTATTACTTGTTGGGAAAAGACTTTATTTTGCTAAAGTACTTTTGTCTTCAAACGAAGTGTAGGATATGATTTCTTTACGACAACAGTATATAAAATTTTCTAATTCTGCCATATAGATTGGTATAGGTATGTGTTGCATTAAAATAATATAATTTATGCTATTATTAAAAGCACTAATTTAATGTATATTAAAAATACAGTGAATAGATTCTAGAGTCACTGTCAGTCACCAAAACCTTAATAGAAAACATACCATCCTAACTAATAATGAAATATGTTGTTATAAGATTTATAGATTTATAGAGACATTGAGCTATAATAAAATAATTGCAACCCTTCCTTCCATTTCCTCTAGGCGCTATAATAAGTTTTTGAAAGAGTCATAAAAGGCTCTTTTCATTTACCTATACATGAGCTTAATACTCAAAATGCCACATTTAAGCGATACCAACTTCATTAACAAACTTGGTATTTAACATTTCATAGTAGAATTATTAATGAATACTGAAACATTTGCTAATTAACATTCAAATTAAAATGTTACAGAAGCGCCGGTCCCGGCGCTAACTTTCTCACAGGTATTTAGATAAAGTCGTAATTAAGTTTGTTCTCACGAATGTTCCTTTGAAAGTAATAGGTACAAAGTCATATTTTTACATGAACATTTTGTAGTAGATACAATGCATTTGATATTCAAAATGTATGGTGATGTTATATTTATACGGAACGCAAAGCAATAGGATTTATAAAATGTAGCGGCGATCCTCTTTGAGATTGGTCAAGAATGGACTGTCAATAGGTCAAGTAGGTATCAGCTATAATTAGTCCTTTTATGTTTTAAAAGGATTTAAAAGTAATTTCTGTCTTCCATCAAAAGAGAGCTTTTATTAAACCATTGCACTAACTTTTAAAATACTTTTCATCAAAGCTGGGAAGGGAAAAAATACTTTTCTATTATGAACCAAAAATAAACATTGATGACTGTCGCCTCGACGACCTTTTTACCGGCCGGCAAATCAGAACCTTCAATAAAAATGAAATAAAACACAAGTTGATGGGACTCATAAATCGAAACTTTTATGGTGTAAAACGGTTATTTTATTGACACGTTACTGATAAAGTTATTATGTTATTGTAAATGTTAACAGTTTTTAGGTTACTGGATCTTTCTTTTTTTATGAACAAAAAATTATTGCGTTAACGTTAAGTAGAAGTCATTTTTTATTCTTAGCACCTTTAGCAAAAAATATTGAGGAAATAGGAAATGGTTATTTAAAAAAGGGGTTTTGATTGAGGTTTTCCTATTTAAATATACATGGATATGCTGAAAGTATACGTTAATCTTCTTACATTTTAGCGCCGTTATTAATAAAGCGTGTGATTGATTTATCCGGCCGCAGTGAGTGAGGTGAGTCTTCATCGTGTACATAATTTAGTACATAGTCGAGACGGGTTAAACATAGCACGAACAAGACGTTGGTCGTGTAATCCATAATCAAGAACGACGCCTAAGGCCTCTTAAAAGCTAATAAAATATTGCACGTCTTAAAACTGGAGAGAGCAATTTTCCCATATTTTCCTCTCCATTTATAACCGGTAGATAACATCTCTATAGATTTATAGATTTAGAAAATTACGGGAAAGTTATCTAAAACCGCAATTGTTTAATGGAAGCTTAATGCGTTTGAGCCAGTTATTTGGTACAGTTATTTTGTAATAAATATGTCGTGTTAAAAGGTATTACGAGCCGCAACAATGTTCATATGAATGGCTTTTGGAATGTTTCAAATTTGCCGTGTTCTATTTATTGATATGGTTTTAATTACATTAATGCTATTTGGATACTTTATATACAATATTGGGATTGGATTGTTATAAGTATAAAGTGTTTTCATTTATTATTTAATGTGGAAATCCGTTAGACGGATTTTCCTATTGGATTACAATTTCTGATTTCAATTATTTTTGTATGTTATTTCTTAAAGATACTGAAGCAACTAACAAGAAAATAATAAACTATTTCATGAAAAAGAAATGCAGCTATTTAAACATTGTAGTTCAGGGCTTAGACTATACATATAAAAATTATGATACCATTACTTACCGACTTGGTCGTTGATAGTTCCTCCGCAGATATTCCCTTCCTCTGTGCTGTACTGGATAAATAAATATTTAATCCCTTGAAGCTTGAAGCCATAAGTCGGAGATTCATTTTCTAGTTTACGTTGGCTTTAGGAGGATTTATTATTTTATAAAAAAATTATGAAAGAAACGTTGTAAAAGGATTAATTAGTTTATAATCATAATTTCCAAATTATTCGTTGCTCAAATTTTTCTTACAAGGTTTAAGGTACGTATTTGACTTTCTCGGCTGATCATCGTTATTTCTATTCATAAAAATAAATGTTAACATAAATGCCCTATATCTACAGACTGTTTGTTCTAAACTAGGCTAGCTATCTGTGTTTATGTCTGCATTTAAGACAATATCGATTCGTTACAAGAAAGAATGGCGGACTTTCTAAGTCTTTTACGACTATAACAGTGGAACACGTGAGTTAAACGTATTTCGTTTGCTTTTATGCTTTGACTTTCTTCTTTCTTTGAGTTACGATCAAAAATTCAATTAACCTGGACAATGGTGCTTTGTCGCTCCGATGGTGAACGTTATTAGCTATCTCTGATGTAACTAAAGTAAATGCTCTTTGTTTTCTATGCGCTTTTCAATTAAGCCACTGTCTATGTCTATAAATAAAATTAACAATTGATCAATTTATTTTCATTCGAAAGCGAGATAGATATATATCTATCATTCAATCGATTAGCCATAGTTCTTATCTTTAGTTTATATTACGTCTACTGCACTATATTGTATAAAATATATAAATAATATCATATTAGTTAAATTGAACTTATAATTTCCCATTCATTAATTTTCTATGAAACTTTAACACAAATAATATTTTACGCTGTAAAATCTGTCACACACAGTTATAAAGCGATAAACAACACCTACTTGTCTACGACAGTTCCGTAATAAAATATTAATTATTATCTTTGATTGTTCATAAATTGTATTTAACTTTAAAACCCAAAGACGATAGTTTATTGCTCTTAAATTAAAAGGTGAAATCGGTTCTCGAGGCACACATACCCACTTCTAATGCCGTGATGTATGGGTCATATATTTGGTATTCCCTTCTGACCCACTTTACGTATTCATCAGACAAACTCTCCACAATCAAACCCCAATTAAATAACACTTGAGAAATAGTTCTTAACGTTCGGTGAAGCACCGAAAATCAAGAAAAATGCCTGTTTTATAAATTATATTTTCAGAATGATATTTGAACGCAATAATTACGCTCATGCTTTTGACATTTGAAAACAGATTTTAATTATTGATTGCGAACAGATAATATAGCAACAATAATTAGTTTCGTTATTAATGTTTTCAATTTTTTTTATCATATGATAATCTAAGATATAAAAATATAAAGAAGTAGTTTTATATATTTTTATTTGAATAACTCAATATTTAAAATTGATCATAAAACATTCAATTTATTTTTAGTGTAAGGACGAAACGTGACGAATTGTTTGAGCGTCGTCCCTGTTTCGTATAAAATTTAAGTCATCTCTGGGGACTTTTTCTCTGCAAGATAAAAAATTATGCCGGCCGTAAAGAATACCCGTTGAATAAACTAAAGCGGCGCATGAAGTATGAATGTAGAAGAAATTCTTACTAACAATATTTATTTAACGGAACAACATCGAAACAATGAAGTCTGTTTTACTTTTAGAAGTATTTTTTTTATTAAGGTCAGTGCAGACTACGAGGATATTAGTGGTAAAGTTACGAAAATTGAAAATTTAGCATATAACGACGGAGTATCTCCAGGTATTTAATAAAGATTGTTATTAAAACATAAAATAACACATCCCCTCACTTACTATAATATCTCACATGTACATTGTACGCACAAAAACTACGTGACACGTGTATTCAAACTTACAAATTCTCTACATCATGGTAACTTACTCATCTATATCAAACGACATATTTACCAAAAAAGCCGGAACCATAACATCGTGTGTCATTTTATTTCACGCGAAATGTTGGTATGTAAAAACATGTACTGTTGTATATGGACATGATTTTTCTGGTAAGAAATTTTACCTTATACGGAAGAATGACGATTTGCCTTGCTGTTACAGCCCAAAATTGTCTTCAAAGCTTTTTACAAGAGGTATTTCATTTTGTGTATGTGTCATTACTTTCCTCTTATTCTTATTTCAAGATAGGGGATTAGTATTTTTATTTTAAAGTTGTAATGTTTTTTTTAGATTGGATATTGTATAATAAAATAAAGGCTACGAAATGAAAACTTCCTGCATATTGAGAAAGTAGGTTCTAATCCCGGCTGATGGTACACACTACTACAAAAAGCAAGCTCGTTGCACTGCAGTTACAAAGGGGCCTATTTATTCCACCACAACAACGCCATGTTTTCACAGCATCACAAATACAATAGGTCGCGACGCAACCGCAATATCCTGCCGGGAGAGGATTGAAGTCTTAGCTTCTAATTTAGCCCTAGATTCCCTGTACAACTTTTCACATCAGAACAATTTTCTTGCCATGTAAACTGGACTTCTCTATTCAAATGTCGCCATAAATATACCTGCAGAGCACTCAGGATTCCATTTATAGGGTGTAAGCACAAATATAGCTAGTGTGGTGGGATTAAATATGAACTTGGTTGGTCAATAGCGCCATTCACGGAGTTTCAAGTGTGCACGCTAAAAGCCTTCCCGGGGATCCATTAAGTGTAGCCAAGCTGTAGCTTTGAGTTAAATATGTGTCAATAGGATTCTAAGGCGCCTCACACAACCTGCGCCCGTGACACTTAACCGACTTAAACAGGTCAAAACATAAAACATCTTTTTATATCTTATAAGCACGTTAATGAGAGTCGTCTTTGAAACTTACTTTTTTATGAGTTCTTAATGACCATATTAAAAATTGAATAGCTATTTCTCACTAAAATTAGTCGTGTTGTAGTTGTTAACATGGTAAACGTAGGAAAGGTTATCCACAAAAATGTAAAAGCCTATTACGACAAGATTGATGAACTTATGTGAAAGTAGGTGCTTTATTTAGTAATATCCTTTACAAAATGGAAGTTATTACTTTACTGTCACGTCGGCGGCAAACACGAGAATGTAGCACAACAAATAAAGATGTCGACGTTTTAGAACAGTATTTAATTAGCACTGCTAGTTGCCGGATCCACGTATCTATTGTCCTAAAGAAATTTTCCTAGAACTTTTCTATTTATTAGTATTTATATTTCCTATGATGGAAAGTATTCAATTTTAAAGCTAAGATAAAAGAATTAAAGGTGCAGAGCGTTTCTTTTGCATTCTTCGCGTGATTTTTTATTTTACATTATACGATTTTATTAATCACCCCTTGATTCTTTTAATCGGGCATGACTTTTTTATGAAATAGAAGGTACCAAAGATATTAAATATAATATAATTTAATAAAGATATAGTAATGGTGCAAATGATGTAAGCTGTGATCTAATGTATAGTTCAATATTAACAATGATAACACGCACAATAAATTCCCATGCTTGGAATTGAAGGAATTTATTCATTATTAAATCTTAACATTCCTGTTTAATCACCTTACTGTTATGTCGTTCTTGCTAGTTATTAGCATCTACGCTACCATAACCGCCAATTTGCATATCCACACAAAAATCAAGTAAACGAACGCTAAGTATATAATTTTTCCGCAAATACGGACTTGGAGATAGTGCAATGACCTTAGTTGTCACGACGACGGGTACCGTTATGCGCTCGCCTTTACTTTCGACGAGATACATCGAAAATGGAGTTTTAGTTGTTTGTCATAACGGACAGGTTCTCATTTACAATTATGTCAAGGTCTTGGTTTGCCATCGTTGGATATAGAACCACAATATAGAACCAAGTATAGAACTGAACAGTTTTAATCAGGTCATATTGCTGTAGTGAAAAGGGAGATCTTAATGTGTTCTGTTGAATATCCATATATTTATGTATACGTTTTTGTATGTCAAAATTTCGTGTATTCAAAAAACTTTTTGTTGATAACCATTTAATTCATATCAACCAATTAATTACACGTTATGAAATATTTCGCAATAAATGGAAAAATATGTTTTGTTAAGATTTATATTTAAATGCTCGTTAATAATTATAATTAACAACTTTACTGATAAAATAATTCAAACTGAAGATTAACAGAGGATATAATGAAATAATAAATCATCCCAAAGATAACAATAAGCTTAATAAGCATTAAAGGTCAAACTTTTAAAGACAGATGGAAGGTAATTAGCTTTAATTGCTTTTGAAATAAAAGTTATATTTAGTTTTTATTCACATTGCGATAATGAACCCATTTTCAGAAAAAGTTTCATTATTGAACCTATTCTCATAAATATCTACTCAGGTATTTTAGGAAAAAAGAACCATATTCAACTTTTCTAAAGCATACAAGTGGTATGTTCATTCCAGAAGTTGGATTTGGTATATATTTTTAGTATTTATTCTAGGAATTCGTTCAGCTGATGGACTAGTCATCTCATTGTAAGATCAACTTGTTCTGTATCTTATGCATAATAAAACGTTGTTGTCGATTGAATTTCCGATCTGAATGCTTTGAAGGTAAGCTTTGGGAACGAAGGAAGCAAACTAAATGAATTTTATAGCAGTGTTTACTTAACTTTTCTAGGGCAAATTTCCTTAAAATGCAATATTTTTATACATAGTACTTATTTTATATTTGCTATATTTATTTATTTGAATTATGCTTTTATAATTCTGAATCATTTTGAACAAACGCTACAAGTGATAGAGTAAAAATAAGAAAACCTTATTGTTCATACTTTGATGAATATAAAGCTAGACTTTTTCATCCTATATATTTACGCATAAAGATTTAGTAATAAAAATAAAAAATGTTATAGTTTTACGCTTAGGGTTTTACGAATCCGAGTTCTTCAATCTCGGACGGATATTGCATTTCAAATTGCAATATCCGTCTTCATAATTCCTAGTGTCAGTGATATACATAAGATTTGTTTTCACACGCGATTTTTCAAATTCAGTAATACATAACTAAAGCACGCCATTCACGTTGAGCTCGTTTCAAAAGTTGCAACTTTTGTTTTTGTCGCCACAATGTATTGCAATTACTGTCTGGTTCTGCGGTTAAGCTTATTGTGTAGTATCAGGTAATAAAACTTTTATTTGAAACTAGTACTTGAACTAGCGTTTCCTTTAAAGTTGATCATTTTGTTTAGCAGAGTGCGATGAAACTTAGGTTTATAAAAGATCAATTGCATCTATGTTTACTTACTGAATCATATTGGGTCAAATATGTTTGGTAAGAATTTGAGGTGTACCTATAATAAAATATGAAATTATGCATTATGCATTAGATTAGATTCAGAATCATTCTAGAATCAAAATTTTAAGTTTAGTTATTCTAAAACTCGAACCTCCTGGATCCTAATACATAAGCTTCCTGCAGACATTTGACACAAAATTTTTATATACAATTTTTGTCATACAGTCGCAGTGTAAATTCCGGTTTTTCAGTATACTATATTGCGTGCATCCGTTACATAACCTCGTGTCGATAGCAATAACAAAACAATTAGTTTCATCTCACGGTTACAGCGGATAACGGAGACGTCAGATAAAACGCGGCGAACCGTGCATTACTTTTTGTTAACTGTTTCTGATACTTTTTATTATTTAGTTTTATACAGGTTCATAGCTGACTATTCGTCGGATTTACAATCTGCTATCATGAAATACATTGTCTGTTAATGTATGTTAATCCTTCAAACGGTTTTTTATTAGAGACACGTGGTAGCATATTTTAGATCATTGCATTGTCAGATTTATGTTCAGTTATGCAGTTTATGATTGGGTGTGATAGGGGCAATAAGGGGGCAATATAGTTTGTATTTATAGCACAGATTAAATAATTATTAATTATACTTACTTTAAGGGGGATCCAGAGCCTCCTTATTGTATTATATTCATGTACAATAAAGTACATAATATATGTTATTTTACATCGTATGTATAATTACTGATTGCTCTTATTATGTGTAAATGGACACTGAATAAATAGATAACAAGTAGGAAGTGTATAGGATAAGCTTAGAGCTGCAGTAACTATTTTCAAAATTATTAAAAACGACTAAAACCTCTTATGTCGATTATATGTTAAAAATTAAAAAGTTTACAAGCAAGACCTAGATAATAATCCATCTTCTATGAACTAATCCCTTAAAATAGAATGTGGTGATCGCTTCCCACCATCTAACTCAACTTGAGCTTGAACTTAGCTAGATTGCTCGCTCGAACATAAAAAACATTTCACCCCGATACGTAGATACTAAACTATGTGTGAGAGAAAGACTCACCACGTATTTAGATAAGAAATTTGTTTGTAAACTTTAAGCTAACATTGAACTATTTCAGTTTCAGGATACACCTGTGCATGGAAGGCAAAGATGCATATTAGACTCACCGTGTTGATCTACGCGTTGTGCGTTTCTGCTGATGAAAGTGAAGAGAGGTAATATATTAAAAAACATATTCAAGTTTTATTACATAAGTATTTTTTGTTTGTTTCATTGAAGAGAAAAAATACGAGATTGCATGTCTCACGATAGATTTCCGTTTTTTGTATTACCTAATGAATATCTTTACACCTTACCTAACACTAAACTTGATAGGTTCTGCAACAACTTTCAGAAATCTAAGCTTATAATTTGGATGTTATGTCATGATATCATGTTTTTTATGCGTAGAGCAATTCTGATGCCGCTAAATTCTTCGGTTAAAGTTGTTATGAGATTTGTAGAATATTTTTTCACTAACTGAGATTTGTAAATATACTAAAGCACGGGCAGTAAAATGTTTGTTTATTGCTCATATCAATACGTAATATCAGAATCTATCATCTATCAGATAGAGTCAGTCTTTACATAAGTATTTCAAGTAATAAATGTAGCCATATTAAAAGAGATACTATTGCAGTTTATCTATGGATGCTTCTGATTGCATTTATATTAATATTTTAATTTATGTATTTTCAGACGATCCAAACTCCCGTTCATCGCAGATGCCGTTGGTAATAAGATACCGCGGCCATCGAGTGTGCCGGCAACAGTGGGCAGTCCAGTCAATTTATTGACTCCCGATAGATATGAATTTTACACATTTGACGAATCTGGCGAACTTGTCAAAAGACTTATGACGCTTGAAGAAATTCAGGCAATAGTTGCAGCTGGCGAAGATACGGATAGCTTAGTAACTTTTGCTAATGACGATCGACCAACAATGACGTTTAACTTTAGTGAACCTCCATATACAAAAGTCCACAATGTAGTTACTAATGTACAGAATGTTTTAAAAGCTCAAATGGAAGCACATAAGAATAACCCTCATTTGCAACCAACCTTTGATACTCCCGATGTATCAGATTCTTGGAGCTTAATATTACCTTCCATATTTGGCAATACAGGAATGGATATCGTACCAGAAAAAACTTCCAACTCTTTCATAACACCTGAAACAGATACTATTGATGTTGATAATTCCAATGGAGACTATTTATATGCATTCAGTAAAGAAGGTAGCAATCTACCGCATTCTACAGTTTCAACAGAGACTGTTGATCAAAGCAAACCAACTTCTAATCCTAATCAGAATTCAAAAACATCACCTGTAACTACAGAAAAAATTGCAACAAGTTCAGATAAACCAACAAGTTCCACAATATCTCCGCTTATTACCACTGAAAAAATTAAAGAATCTACATCTACAGTTAAACCTCCGTCGACCGTCACAACAAAAATATACACTAATAAATATCCAACGAACGCAAATACAATAACATCGCAAACAGATACCTACAACCAAAGTGAAAATTCTTTAAATAATGATAAAAGTACAGCAAAGATTGAACTCACAACCCAGGCAACAAAAACAATGGGTGATAATGAAGATACTGTTTTCATTCCTATATCGACAGTTTCGTACGTCACTGAGAGGTCTACAAAAAAACCTACTAAAATTTCTTCTTTAAAACCGTCAATCTCTTCAACCTTACACACAAATGTTGAAGCAGATATACCGTTGAGCAATAATTCTGAATTGAATCTAGCTAGTACAAATAAACCACAATCAACACCAGAGTTTACACCTGCATCATCGAGTAGAAATCCAGAATATGATCATACCAACTCAACAACTCTAACAACACAATCTGTTTCTCCATCTACGACCATGTCTTCGACGGAGATCATTCCTTCGAGCAATGACGGCATGAACGAAAATATATTTAATAAAGTAGAAGATTCTTTGCCTCCATTATTTGACGTGGCGCAAAGTATAAGTCAAATCGCGTCGGATCTTGGTAGCAACCTTGAGCCATTGCCAACTACAAGCAATATGTTAGACACAAACAAGTATAATCAAAACAATATGGACATAGAGAGTAAAGAAAATATTGAGATTGATATTCCACAGGATACTGAAAAAGTCTCTAATAATGGAAATAACACAATATCTGATAACTACGTCAAAGTTTCTATGCTAGATCATACTAAAAACAATGAACAGAATATAGAAAAGAATGATGAAGAAAGCTCTAAAATAAAAATTGAAGAAGACACCAGCTTGCCAACTACATTACCACCCACAGACGTTACAACAGTTGCTGATACTGAAACAACTACTATTGATCCTATTTTATCTGAATCGATGGGTGATTTATTGTCACAAGTTGTATATCACAATGATGATCTTAACCTACCTGAAATAAGTGAGGGCATCAAAGGAAACAACACAGAGTATGAAGATGTGACTGTGCGTATAAAAGAAACCAATGAAATTGATATTACTACAACTGAAACACCTATTGATAATATTATCTCATCAACTGAAACAAATGACACCACTAATAATGAAGATAAGAAATCAATTTCAAAGGAAAACGTTGTAGCTTCAGTTGTGAAGAAAGAAACGACGCCTACTACAGAAAGAATAAATAAAAGCGACGATACGCCTACATTTGTGCCAATATCATCATCTACACATAATATACAACTAAATAATTTAACTGGTTCAAGTTCTTCAAATATTTCTGACCATAAATACATCAACACAAAAGTTGTGACTGTGCCACATATTCCATTATCGGAGAAATCTGATAAAAAACAAAACAGTAATTCACAATCTGGTTTATTGCAAGGTCAAAACAAAGAAATCACAGGACAGTCTAATAAAAAAACTTCGCATAAAAACATTTCTAATGAAAACAAATTAAATGCAAATAAAAACATTGCGGCTATTGATAACAAAATAAATTCAAATAAAACCATTGCATCTAATGAGAACCAAATAAATGCAAATAAAAAAGTTCTCTCTAATGAGAACAAAATAAATGCAAATAAAAACATTGCGTCCAATGAAAACAAAATAAATGCATCAGATAATAAAAAAGTTGACAATAAATTAAATAAGGTATCTGATATTCCAAAAATGGAAGAGTTCAAAAAGAAATTTCAAAAGATAAACATTGATGACAAGGAATTAGCGAATGAGCGAAATAATTCTTGGAAACTTATACCTACAGTGCCTCCTCCAAAATCTCACAGTGAAACAGGTAATAAATATAAACCTGAAGGATTTTATACTCCAGAAAATAGCGCGGATAAAAATATTGTATTGGATTTTTCTAAAGAAAATCAAGGGTTAGAGGTAACAACGAAAGATCTAAGTGAAGATATTTCACAATTTATTGAATTATGCAACGATCTTGCATTTCAATATTGGAATGATATGTCAGGGCACATAGAAAAAAAGAGGAGTTTTGTTTTTTCACCTTATGCAATTACGTCTATGCTTACTATGATGTTTATGGGCGCTAAAGGAGCCACATCTGGAGAAATGAACGAAATTCTAAAATTAGATGATATGGTAACATTTAATCCTCATTTTACCTTGAAAAATATATCCGATTCTATAGATATATCACCAGCCTCAGGCGTGGCCGTATCTGCATTTATAAGAGAACTTTACAGTGATCGTAGCAAAGGTAAAATATTAACTTTCTACAAAGAAAGAGCTCAACAATTTTACAACGGCCATGTAGAAGAAGTAAACTTCAAATTGATAAGTGATATTATTCGACGAAGAACAAATCTTTTAGTCAAAAGATATACTTATGGGAAAATCATAGAATATATGAAAAGCAATTCTATAGTTATGCAACCGCCACTTGCAGCTTTTTCGACGAATATATTTGAGGTGGGTGTTTTTATCATAAGATTTATAAATAAATAAACTAGTCGGATCAAACATTAATATTTCGACAGTATTATCTGTACCTCTGTCTAATTATTTATCAATTATAACACAAAGCACTTTATTTTTTTTTAATCAATGAAATATTTCTTTTATAAAGTTATATTTATAATACAAAATATGTCTGTTTCATATGTTTTATTGTTACCATTCCAGATTGACTGCTCGGGTTCAACTGTAGATGGCAGAGACGGAGACATGTACTTCGTTGTATCACCCAACGTACGCCAGAGAAGATTAGTTCCTGTGCCGGCAGTAGTATTTCGTAGCAACTTTTTGGCTGGATACGATCCAGTGTTAGACGCCACTGCAGCTGCTTTAGGAAATACAAACTCAGTAATAAGTACATTGTTCCTAATGCCTGGCCAACAAGGCAATATAGTACACGCAGATGATTTGGAAGCTCTTGAGAAAAGAATGCTGGAGTCAGGCCCAGCTACCCCAACATGGAATCGCCTATTACGTACATTGTTACCACGTGTTGGTCTTGAACTTCAAATTCCTAGATTCTCACATAAATCGATATTTAATATCTCATCTTCTTTGAAAAAAATGGGTTTAAAAGACTTATTCGATCCAGAACACGCTGACTTAGGCGGTGTTAACGGTCCATCCAAAAACCTATACTTATCGGATATGATTCAAGTCAATTCATTCGTCACTTGTGGCGAAAGCGTAATAGGGGAACAGCATCATATAGAAGAGTATCCTGAATCATTGGAATTAGTCGAGAAGGTACAAAAACGTAGAAGTTCGAGGTGGTTGAACTGGGATGAACCAAGGGATTATCAGAGAGCATTCCATGATCCGCATGACGTTGGAGAAGCGATGCATTTACCATTACATTTACGACCAAGGCAAGCTCGCCTGCCAGCAAGAAATGCCCAGCTAGCGCGATTAAAATTCGACAGGCCATTCCTGTATTTTGTCAGACACAATCCGTCAGGAATGATTCTATATGTAGGAAGATACAACCCAAGACTCTTACCTTGAAACAAAACAGACTGTTAGTGTAGTTTAATTTATCGAATTCCTTTAAGGAGAGTGATACAACATACTGGCGCGTGGATTTATCAAAGTTTAGTTAAGGCGAGCATTTACGTGACAGTATTACTTGTTTTTGGTATGCAGGTACCTTGATATAATGTTGAACGTGTTTCTTCGTACCTTCATACTAAATGGAATAAAATAATTTAGATTTAATATGGGATTATAATGAGGAAAATAAGTTTCTGTAAAAATATATTGTAGTTAGCACTTAGAGTTAGTTCATTTCATTGTAATTATCATTCCAGAATAAATGCAATATTTCAAATTAGAACGATGTATGATTTTAAATAAAAAATTCTTTGCATTCTTCAAAGAATTCCTTCCATTCGAAACATTCTTTTGAGTTTACTACCTTTGGGCAATCCTGAAATTATGGATATTTATTAGAAACCAGTCAAATACGTAATATATAGATTGAAATAGAAATAAAATACATCGGTTCCTTATCTGACATCAA
The DNA here is from genome assembly GCF_061535395.1 of Colias eurytheme. NCBI lineage: Eukaryota > Metazoa > Arthropoda > Insecta > Lepidoptera > Pieridae > Colias > Colias eurytheme. The sequence continues at coordinate 2,966,397 of NC_142993.1, read as the reverse complement.
TATTTTGTAAAACTACTGTAATCGACACGACGAATATATCGAAATTGAAAACTTCTGAATCGATTCTCTACTTATTATCTGTATGTGAACACTAATATAAGACCTACTTTATTGAATATACGTACCACATTAACGAAATTTCGAAGGCATCTTTGCAAACTGAAAAACTCACAAGTAGTTAGTGGCATGTACCTCCTGTACACTTGTCTGCAGTGAATTTTTGCGCTCAATATGATGGAACTAAATGAAGGATTAAACGTAGTCCATTTGTCTAAATATGTGAAAAATTTCTCTTCATTCACAGTTTTGTCGCTGTTTAAAATCTTGTACTTTTCCAGAATACATTGCCAGTAATGGCACTGTGAAAATAATATAGGTTACTTATTAGGTTATTTAGTAACATTTGTCTTACGACTGTTAGAGCAGGGATATTTGAAAAATAAATACTTAAATTCATTTCTAATGGATATTGAAGGAATGAAAGCCTAATTATAAATTTATAAATACTAAGGGAATTAAAAAAAAATTACAGTCATAGTCACAGTGGTCAGTAATTCAGTATGATACTCTTTTAGAGTATCATACTGAATTACTGACCACAACATTTGTTAATTGCACAGTTAATTGTATTTTTTTAATGAATGCAAGCATACCAACCTCTTCTGTGGTCTCTCTTCGTATTACTGTCATATTGGCCTCTTTATTCAAGTAAATAAGAGAAAACATACCTCCACAAGATCTAGCAACTTCTCGATCAAAAAATGGAGGGAAGATACAACATTTTCGGTTCTAAAATTATTATTACAATCAATTTCTCATCAAAAATACTTTGGTTAAGATTTCTTAATTACAACAAACAAACAACAAACGTTGCATTAAGTACTTACAAATAATTCATCTGTTCCTAAGCATTTATCAGGTTTCAATGGTAAATCATCATATTGACCTTTGGCGTGACATAATATATTTGCAATAAAAATCAGAAAAATGTAATTGAATCTCATAATTACACTGTTGAAAATCAGTAATTTTGAATTTTTCTTTTAGTATAAAACTACGTGTCGATATCACGTCTACGGTTTAAAAACTCACTCATACACTTATCTTGGTTTTTGAACTGTCAGTGTTTTCAAAACAGAGATAGCAAACTTTAAAACAACATCTCGATTTCAATTTATGCATACTTTTTTAAATAGTACCTACAGACGGCATCGAGTAACACAAATTAAATTTCCAATTGTATTGATATAAATCAGTTGTAAAATAAAACGATGTTTCGGCTATACACGCTTTATTGAGTATGATATTATAAAAATTAAATAAGTACAAGAAACAGGTTTAGATTTAGGCCTTTCCAAACTTTTCTTTGCATTTCTGTATGTGTTCTTTGACTTTATCACATTTGTCGCTCTTTTCCCAAGTAGGACAATTCTGAAAAAAAAATAGGTTAATACTATTTTATTTAAGTTTATATAAAATTAAATTTCTTCAGCCGTCTTATTAAGAGTACACTTATATTTTAATATAATATAAGTTGAAATTGTTACGAAAGAGCTGGATGTTGTATACTTTTTAAGTCTACACTTAATATAAGGTAAAAGGACCTATATTTTCAAATTAAATTTAGCGCCTTAGATTTCTTACGAACTATTTAATATTTACACGTTTGGTTTAACTCACATCAAAGGTATTAAAAAAGCTGCAACCAATAATTATCCCCGGTTCACAGACTTTCGCTCCCTTTGGACCATCTTCTTTTAAACAGTTTTTCTTCACTAATTCAACAACATCTTTAAATTCAGTATTTTCTTCAGCCCATTTATCTGCGAATGCTGCATATGCTTCTTTATCCACTGTATTATCGTCTTTCATTAACTTGTTTTTCTCGAATACGCAAATTAGTTTGGAGCACTAAAAATTATAAACAAATTTAGGATTAGTCTTACGATCTTACTAGCCTTACTATAGCTAAGTAAGTATTCAATATTGTTTGATAAATATTCTTATTTGTTAACTTATTTCTTGTATGTTAAAAAATTGAAGATAGTTTTTAACTGTTATTTTCCACACATTTACAAACACAAAAATGTTTAAATATTTCAGTATAACGCCATCTGTCGGAAAACTAAAGTAACACTTACATCAGGTCTTGCTCCTGGCTCTTTGCTCTCCTCTATATCAACACCACATGCTTTACGATCCTCATCAGTAAAGAATTGTGGTATTTTACAACACTCACCTGGTTTATCCTGTAAAATAAAATAGCGTAGATAATTATTTTTCATATGGAGTCAATATGATTTCATAGCTTTTATAGATAGCATGAAATTAATGCCTGTTTTGTAAAAACTTTTTGAAGTATTTTTTTATGTATAAGTAAATAAATTATATAAATTTTGAAAACATTAAAAATACGATCATGAGGCGGGATTCGAAACCGCGTCTTTCGCTAGATGAACGATTTTTTCTATTATTTCTAAATTTATATTTAAAAAGTATTTGAATGCTATAAATAAAACTAAAATATCAAAATAGAATTTCTGTATTTTTATAAGGAGATTCTATATCAATCATTCGTCTCCATATATTTATAATTGATGCCCATCTTACGATTAAAAATCCTATTTTATTAATTATACACATCCAGCATAACTTCTTATAAATATATTACCTTCTTGTTATAATGAGAAAAAAATAAAACTTACTACAGGTGGCGGACCACAAGGTGGTGGTGGCATCCCTTGTAAAAACACCCCCTAAAATATTAAAACAAATATATAACAGATAGAAAACATAACTATTTAGTTAAATTTATATTCTTATTTTATTGATTATTTAATCATTTGACAATGAAGAAAGTTTTCAATCAGCAAAATTATTTATTAATTACAATTAGCTTCTTCGGTAATCAAGAAACAGGAAAAGATGTTTAAAAAAACGTTTAGAATGTTTAGGTACACGTTGATTGGATTGTAATTAAAAATCTTTAAATGTTATCAGATAAAATATATTGTTTTTGCGCTTACCTGTAGTATTGTTAAAAATACAAAAAAACAATTGAATGCCCACATTCTTGTGTCTGTCAAAGGTATTTGATGATATGACGTTAGCGTTTGGTTTTGCACAGCTTTATACCATGCAATGATGACCCTGACTATTGTGCGACACGGGAAACCACCAAGGCATTGTCATAGATTATTTAAAACGTTTTATTATAAAGAATGAATAACTTTTTGGTTCAAAATATTACCGGCAAATCACTTAACTTTATTATGGTTTTGTGTGTCGTCGTATTCATGTTGAACATGTTTACTTAATTAAATACCACTCTATGAAGAATACTTCATATAAAATAATTATTAAAATAATAATTTACCTTATTGAATCTGAACGTTTATAATTTTAGGCTGATTTTTCTTTGACCATTATATTACAGGTTTTCTCTCCCTTCACGAATGAAATAATAATCTGATCAAAATAATGTTTTCCCAAAATTATGAAGGAATAATGGATCAGGTATAATAAACCATCGTTACCTTAAAGAAACAATAATGTTTTACATATTTCCTATTTATAAAAAACGCAGATTTTTTATAGCAAATTGCTTATACTCTACTAAACTACAACAGTGACACATAGTCAGAAAGAGCGTCAAAAAAACTACTTAAATTTTAATAAACTTCTCGGTCTGATGAATGATGTAATGAAAACGTTTTGTCACACATGTTTATATTTATAATCCCCACATTTTAACGAAGCTTAGTCTTTGTCACAATGTCACTTCTATCTTCGCACATAAAAAGTATCATGACGAATTACTAGACGTAGACAAAAAAATGAATATTTTAAATTATTTTTCAGATACAAATTACAAATATTTTTTAGCAAAGATTTATAGAAACGTTTAGGAATTATAAAAACGAAAATACTTCACACGAATTTATATTAAGTCATAAAGATTTGTAGACCCTATCATTTATGATTATTTTTAGGATATTTAATATTTGCATACACATTTTATAACAGTAGTATAGTTGAGATACCTCGACCTCTCTAATTTAAAGCCTCTATAAAGCGCTCTTTGTTGGTATATAATACCATTCCTTTCAGTTAATCCTGCATTAATATCTCTTTCAGATACATTTTACAGTGCAGGCTAAACGGAAACTTATATATATTTGATATGATAAACATATAAATATATATAATAATAAAATATTTCAGTCGATTCCGTAATCCATTAAAAACCGAAATTTAAGACTCATTTTACGAGCCCTTTTAATCGTAATATTATAAAATTAAAAATATATATAATAATAGGTACAAATAATTTATTTGGATTCTCACTTTTACTATAATATGTGTTTCTACATCAGTATTCTTATTTTAACCCAATAAAACGATTACGACTACCAGAGAAGAACGTCCCTAATTGCGTGTACTTTATGAACATTATATTGTGATTATGTTTTTAAAATTACATGTTTAACTCTTTACATTCGAGCTAACACGTGTGAATGAGAATAATTATTTACACCTGATTCAATGTTATCCTCGTAAAAATATATTAAAACTAGCGGACCGCCCCGGCTTCGTCCGTGGTACATATTTATGTTTTCTCTACATAAGAACCATCCTGGTACTTCAAGGAATATAATAAAAAAATAATTATCGAAATTGGTCCACCCGTTCTCGAGTTATGCGCTTACCAACACATTTTGCGATTCATTTTTATATATAAAGATCATGTTCTGTACATCCATTACTTATGTAGGTATATAGATGATGCCGTGATATAACTTAATTTCGTTTGCTTTTAATATGGTTAAAATTGACTGGTCAAGCTATTTTTCCTTTATTAGATACTAGTAATCCGCCCGGGCTTCGCCCGAGGTACATATTTCGCAATGAAAGATAGCCTATGTCCTTTCTCGGGTATCAAAATATCACCATACCAAATTTCATTCAAATTGGTTCAGTAGTTTAGGCGTGATTGAGTAACAGACAGACAGAGTTACTTTCGCATTTATAATATTAGTATGGATTATTGTTCACTAGTCATTATAAATAAATTTCTACAACAACAAAAATTGCTTTCGTTCACTAGAATAAAAAATGTTGTGTAGTTTTAAGAAACCGCGATACACGCGACATGCGCTACACAGACCAAAAAGTTTGAGACGATGTAATAAAAGTTTCACTTTAAAAATATTATGGCAAATTGTAATTGTATTTAATATTATAATGCTGGGGTATGCTTAGTTTGTTTTTTTTGAACACACTTATCTCAGGAACCAGGATCAGTAGGATCCAAATTGAAAAATTCTTTCGGTGTTAGATAACCCTGTTAAGTGGAGTATACTTTATAACTATGATTATAACATATTTCAATTTCTGATTAAAGAGTACTAGCACATTTTTACTACATATTTAAAGACAGACGAACACTCCGTCATGGTGCTTGAATCAGTGTCGAATGTCGCAAAAGTCTTCAAGGAAATTACGATAAAATTACTTATTGTCAATTCTCCTTTAGGACAATGAACTATGTTAATGTGTACATAGATTTTTTACTTTCACCTTCAACTATTAATCAGTTGCTAATGAAGATTATTGTAGTGTATATTTCTTGGTGACATATATTTTGAGACAATTAAAAGACAAACGAATCGTTTGCTAGGCCACAAATAGAAATAATAATAGAAAGCTGAGGGTTTGGTTGTTTGTTAGATAGAATTCGCTCTATGTATACCTAGTACCTATTACATAGGTATATTTTATCTATGGATCTATAATACCTATAATCATTGGATCGGTTTCAAAAATTATTTCACCGTTGTAAAAAGAAACTACATAGACGTTGATATGGAATATACTTTTATTTATCAGGTTTAATAATAATTATTTGAAGCTTTTAGACTACAAGCCCGCATAGGACAAAAATATGGGTCAAATGAACCACCAGGGGACATATCTAGAACGATAGCAGAGCAAAAAATAATAAGATTCATCACTATGCCGTCACTTGTAAGCTGTCCAACTGAGTGCAGATGAGAATTGAAAAGTACAGGTAGACTCGGTAAATTTTGGTCATATATTTTTGTACGGCATTCTTAACCATCGATAGATCCATTAAAAATAATAAGAAACCGCTCAGTGCCGTACAAAAATGGTAGTCCACCAAGTCGGAATTTTTATTTAATTTCCGAGAGTTGCCGGGGGTAAATTTGGTCATTTGACCATGTACGGCATCTGTGTCATACTATTGCTATACTGCTTTTAATCCATTATTCCGCAACGCCGTACAAAAATCATGGGGACAAGGGGAAAAAATCGAGAGTTGCAATCCCCTCTCTTTCCCCACTCCACGGGGTCATTTGACTAAGTACGGCTTCGGTTCCAAAACATTATCTAGCACTCAAAAGTACTATTAAAAGCAATGCCGTCAAAAAATAATTGTTCTTTTAAATGTATACCAATAATCATCTTAATTTCATCGAATTCTTGATATAAAGAGCTGTAAGGTCATTTGACCCTGTACGGGAACTTTTTTTTTAACATGATATTGTAAAATTCAATTGTTGTATAGTATTGCCGTTCAAAAGAAACCGTTCTAAAAAAAGTTATAGAGAAATGCAAAACCAGAAATTTTGTTAAAGTTTAAACATCGTAGATTAATGAAATATAATAGTTTTCTACACTTTATCCGTTGTTTTAAATAGTATTAACATAGATAAATTAGGAAAAAACGATGCCGTACATTTTTGTGCAGACCACATCTTTTAGGCTGATGAAAGCGACGAAAGCTACAATTATAAGGGTGCTTTATGGCCATTTGATACAGTACGGCATTAACATATTTTTACCCAACTACGGCAAAGCAAAAGGAGGGTTATGGTTGCTTACAGGTCATGTATGTATGTTCATCTATTACCTCGTAACTTCTAAACTACTTATCAGAATTCGACAAATGACATATCATTAGAAGCGTCTGAATTGTTCACTGGATAACCAGCGACCAGCTAGCTAAAGGCCATATGGGGTTTCACAAAATCTAATGTGGCGCCCTCTAGCGGACAAAACATACAGAGTAAAAAAATAAAGTTAAGATAAATATGCAGTATTTGGTATCATTTAAAAGCGCTTTACTTGTACATTTTGAATATGTATATATTACTAGCATTTGCTTGTGACTTTACCTGTATTCATGGACTGATTGCATATAATTCATATCTTTTCGTTCATAGCTTTTTTATTAGTTCATCAATTTAACGGAGTCCATTCCACCTGACTCCGACTTTCCAAGGTGATAATTAACCACCTCGAGCTTCTTAATATTAATGTATATTTATATTTTATTATAAAAATATAAAGCAAACATTTCGTTATATGGATTTTTTTCTTTTTCAGATTTTTCCCCTTTGAACCAACGAAAATGTACGGCACATGAAAAAATATTATCTATGCATAAAATACTTTAAAAATAAATTTATTTCGTGTTGTGTCAAATGACCCCCTGGAGTGGGGAAAGAGAGGGGATTATAACTCTCGATTTTTTCCCCTTGTCCCCATGATTTTTGTACGGCGTTGCGGAATAATGGATTAAAAGCAGTATAGCAATAGTATGACACAGATGCCGTACATGGTCAAATGACCAAATTTACCCCCGGTAACTCTCGGAAATTAAATAAAAATTCCGACTTGGTGGACCACCTTTTTTGTACGGCACTGAGCGGTTTCTTATTATTTTTAATGGATCTATCGATGGTTAAGAATGCCGTACAAAAATATATGACCAAAATTTACCGAGTCTACCTGTACTTTTCAATTCTCATCTGCACTCAGTTGGACAGCTTACAAGTGACGGCATAGTGATGAATCTTATTATTTTTTGCTCTGCTATCGTTCTAGATATGTCCCATGGTGGTTCATTTGACCCATATTTTTGTCCTATGCGGGCTTGTAGTCTATTTGTTTCTTCTTAACACTTCCAAAATTCTTTCGGACATTTCTGCAAAAAACGAGAACATAATCGGATCAATACTTTTAAATATAGTAAGTGATTATTTAATTTAATTATTGCAAAACACAAAAATATCGACACAAATTAAGACGAACAAAGATCGAGTACATATTTAAAATAAATTATTACTTGATGAACTTATTTTGCAAGGCGTTTCATTTACAAAACTTGCTTTTATTAGAAGGTACTAAGCCTCTTTTGAATGCTATTAGAATACATTTTTGAAAACTCTAGAGCTATATTTCTAGTTATATTTAATCCCTTATAAACTCTTAGTTATAATTATGTAACTTAATTTATAAATTATTTACCTTTAACATAGCAATTCCAGTGCATGTGAACACATCATACGCCTTACAAGGATAATCCAGATACTGTCGTATATCCCTATCCACGCAGTCAGCGATAGCTTTTTCTATAGCGATCTGCCATCCTTCATGGGACTCTAACCATTTTAATAGGTGTTTCTTGTAGGCTTCCTTGTTTAATTTGTTTTTGTCTACTAGAAAACCAGACTTTTCGAATGCACATTGGATTTCGTTGCACTGTGAAAGAGAGTTTAATAGTGAAAATAACTATTGTAACAAAGATAAATATGAAACAATATTAAAGTAGTTATTATCATTTCGTTTGACAAACTATAATTCTACCTATTTATTAACAGAACTTAACCTGCAATAGTTCATAAACAAGATTTTTATTTAATAAAATATGAAGAATTAAGAAAACTTACCGGTCCATCCAGTTTGGAACATTCAGCCAGCGGCTTAGCGTCGCCTAATTCTGGTATATCGCAGCATGCTGATATTGGTTTCTACAAAACAAAGAATGCATTGAAATAAATTTACCCCAAACATGGATCATGGCCAAAAATCTAAACTGAAACTAGGCCATGCCGCAGTATTAAAGTAAATTATTGATCTGTTCGTATGTTTGTGAATGTTCTTGTTCTTTAATATTGTATTGATATTAGAATAGCTATACCTAATTAACATTAAGATTTCAGTGAGATAGAGCCAACATTATTCTGTCATAAAATAATGTTGTTTTAACTTACAAGTACAGTTTCACGATGACGCTCTTCTGTTAGTAATTCCGCGTTGGAAACCTGTAATAAAATGAATCGACATGTAACAATTACAAGAAATATATCTGCATGATATTATGAAAAACATATATCTAGGCCTTTCAATAAGGAACGATCAGAAAATAAAAGTAGAGGCTAATGGAACTCATTCCATAATGCATAAATTCATAAATAAAATAACCACAGAATTCCTGTGTGCCCATATAGACACATTATTTTATGATGCATTTCATACTTGTATCATTGATAGGTTACTTTCTAGTCTTCTCATATCCACCAGGAGAACGTTAAACGTTCACGTACGAACTAGGTATACATAGAAAGAGATAATTCTACATTGTCAATGGTCCAATTATTTTATAATTAATTAAGTCACAAATCAACTGACAACCACGATAATAATTATTTCAACTCATTTCACGTATATTGAAAGTCAGCGTGTCTCGACCCGCACGTTGATATCATATTTAATTAATTTTAATGCAGTAAATGTAAACAATGATCTGATTAAACATTTCGAGCGTAATACAATCATTTGCCTTATTCATACAGTATTGAAATTAGGTTTATATGGATCATTTGATGTCATATAATTTAAAATAAACAATAAATGTAACTAATTAAATGATAAAAAATCACGTCATCAATTATTCCTACACTTATAAATTAGTTATTAATAGCACAGTTAATAGTATATTCAAGATTAACTCTAGTATAGTACAGGAAAATCAACTTTTTATAAGGTAAATAATGTAATTGAGAAGATTTTTTAAGGCTTATCTCATTTATAAGTGGCATATAAATAGGGAAAAATGAAATTTTGCCAACCTATGAGAATTATCAACAATTGCTAGATAAGGTTACGAGATAAAAGCATTATTCACTGTTATGGCGAAAACAATACGAAATCCACTTACCAAAACAAATAAGAGAAATGAAAATATTATAAGCATTTTGCACTGTATCCTATTTCAACAATTCGCCGCAAATAAACAGAAAAACCTATCTGCAATGCTATATACATATAAATACGTTGTAAAATAAATAAAGTTATCTGTATGTCAGAGGTTAAATATCTTGGTATGTAGAGTGACGGGAATGTTGAACTTTCTTCTTTGAATTGTAATTATATCGACTGTTGATCTGTTTGTCAGAATTATATTTAGATTTAAACGATGTATATTACTTTTAAACCTTCTCGGGACAGTGGTCAAAATACAATAGTATCTAACATGTCTTATATACGATCTCTGTTCGATACTCATAAAAATTGTAGATCTTAAAGCAGTGTAGAGAAAGAAGGTCGGTTTCACTGGATTCTAAAATAATTCAATTACTAAAATAGTAGTGAGATTTCTGTCTTATACCATACTACGAGAAAGAAACATAATATGACCTGGATAAGGAGAATATCTTCTATCTATATTATTATTTTATTGTAGTTCAAAAGAAAAAATATATTTTCAGTTCAATGTTAAAATATAAACATTTTATTGATTTTCAAGCTCTAGATTTTTGTTTATATGAACACATCATTGACCCAAAGTTAATAATAAACGAGATAATGTGATTATTCTACTTGACCTTTTCTTAACATTTTATTGTAAACGTATCGATTTTCTTACGGTTTCGGGTATTGAAAAATATTTATTAGTACTGAAACATGACCTATTATTACGCCTTTTATTACGTAGACTTTTGAGATGAATCTTTAGGTATTAGATAATGCTAAGAACTTCTATTCTATTATGATTTATACGTTGTACGAAAACTTACTTTTGAATGATATCTCACTCTTAAATAGAGCTTAATTTTTTGCCCCACCCAAAAAAACTTCTCTAAAAGATAAGTCTAATATTATATATTATGTAATATGTATATGAATACGTAAAGAAATGATTACGGCAAGTCTCATAAAATATTTCATTATTTTGATAATCTTTAGAGAGCTAATCGTATCGATACTATCCATATATTCTTGTTATAACTATGAAAACAATATACCAAAGTGCATCTCGTGCTTGGAAAACTTTCTTAGCGTTAAAGTTTATATTTCATTATATCCGGGCATATCGCATGCAATTCATTGTTTTGCATCTGAGATTTTAGCTTCTTCATACATTTGAACATAATATCAATGATACAATAACATAAAAACTACGTTAAAAACAACCGACTTCAAAAACGGAAAAGTAAAAAAATAAAAAAGATTTGATATTATTAATTACTACATATTATTTAGATGTGCTATTTACTAAATAGGTTTGATGTCGGTGCACGGGCTTAATACTAAGTGCTTAGTGCTTAGATAGGTTACAAAATTAGATCTTCAAAAACGGCACACTAAAAGCACACACGATTAGACATCAAAGTGAGATGGCATGATTAAATTATCGTGAGGAAAAAGAGACAAATGAAGTCATTTATGGCTAATTAATTATTAATTAGTTACATTTCGACCTGCCACCTCTGGAGTTCTTCCATATCTACCTACTACTGTTTTACTTATAATATCATTGCATAATATGGAAGCAAATTACTTTCTTTAAAAATAAGACGTTTTGCACTTTACGGTACCTTGTTTATGTTCACGTCACGTTCTTTTTTCCTTTTAGGACTGGGTATATGTATTCCTGAAATCAACAAGACCCCGCTAATACGAACGACGTAAGATAGCTCAGTTCATAACTCATCCTATGTCGATGACATCATATTCTAAGAGAATAAGTAGTAAACGGGACACGAGATCCCAAATTACATCTTCACCCCAACTCATTTGCACAGCTTTATGTGTAATAAGCGTTGGAGTGATCACTTGTATTGGAAGTTAGTTTATGCGTCGTAAACCCAATCTTACTAACAATTGAGATCTCTACAGCCTAGACTAGTGACGCGACGGGTATATTACGTAACTCCTAGGCTTAGCACTCGCTGGCGATTTGCTATTTTTATTGAATTTATAAATTTAGCTTTAAATGCGTATGATTTTTGGCACGTAAATAATACACGATACGGTACGATAATCAATTTGTGGAGAAAAGGAGAGCAACGTCTTTTAAAGTATTGCGCCTAGTTTTTAATTATTACTTATATAATCTATACAAAAAGCTCTTTTTATAAAGCTATAATATATAAATATATACATAAGCAAATGTGATTTGTAGGGAAATGATTGTAATGTGATTGTAATTTAGGTCTCAAATTATACAAATCAACCAACGGTCTAATAAAGTAATTCAACTCTCTGCCTAAGGATTTAAGATAGCGGTGACACATAGTTTATCTCATTAGGTATTTTTATTAGTGCTATAAAACATAAAAAGTTAGGATTAAATATTTTATAAAAAAATTAGGGGAGGGGTAAGACTGGTAAGAGCCATTATTTAATTAGATCCAAATGCTATTCATTTTATATTTAATATACATTGCCCTTGATTAATAATGAATTATAATCTAATCTATATTTATAAATATCTATCTAATTTAAATCTCTTTCTTTATTTCTTAAAAAAATGTAAGTTAAATCAATATCGGAAAATGATAGAGCGATAAACACTTTAAAAAGTATAACATTGTATCTCGGAAATCAGTCGTTTATTGTCTTTTGAAGGATTTACAGAACCGCAAGTAAAAGGCTGATGTCATTTCTACGACTATACTTATTTATTTAAATAAGTAATAATAGAAGTTTAATAATAAATACTTTATATATATGTGTGGAGGGGACGGGTGTGAAACAGGATGTTGTGGAAGTATTTTGTGAACGCATGACAAAAGTCTTTAACAGCTATTTGTCGGGCGTGAACAAGATACGAGCGTTCAATACCTGGGTCATGCCCGTTCAGGACAGGAGTACACATTTGGCGTACTCAAGTGGACTCAGACCGAACTCAACGCCCTGGATCGGAAAGTCCGCACAACTATGACTCTGCATCGGTTGCATCACCCGAAATCGTCAGTGATGAGGCTGTATATCCCTCGAAAGTGTGGTGGTCGTGGCATGTTAAGTGCCCAATCGCTGCATAATCGTGAGATATGCAAACTCCGAGACTATTTCCTCTCAAAGGTTGGTCATGCAATCCATGCTGAAGTCATAGAATGTGACAAAGGACTCACTCCCCTATCCCAGGCTAAACAGGACTGGCAAAAGCCTCGGTACTCAGCATTTCCGACAGGGAGGCCATATGGAAAGAGAAAGAGCTACACGGTAGGTTTCACAGGAGTCTACATGAACCTCACGTAGATTTCTTGTCCTCCGTGCACTGGCTGCGTTTCGGTGACCTCTTTGGGGAAACCGAGGGTTTTGTCTGTGCGATACAGGATCAGGTGGTTAAGACGAACAATTATCGGAAGTACATCATAAAGGACGGGACCCAGGACTTATGTCGTATGTGTCACCGTCCTGGAGAAACTGTCCGACATGTTACTTCCGGTTGTTCCATGCTTGCCAACTCTGAGTATTTGCACAGGCACAACCTAGCAGCCAGGATTATCCACCAAGAGCTCGCTCTGAAGTATGGCCTTCTTGAAGGAAAAGTGCCTTACTACAAGTACGCGCCGGAGCCAGTCCTGGAAAATAACCGTGCCAAGTTATACTGGGATCGGCCCATCATCACAGACAGGACTATTCTAGCGAATAGACCTGATATTGTGGTGATGGACCGAGCAACTTCCAGGATTTTCTTGGTAGACATCACTATTCCACATGACGACAATCTTGTTAAGGCCGAGTCAGATAAACGGCTCAAATATCAGGATCTGGCGCACGAGGTTGTCGAGATGTGGGACGGTGTGTCTGCCGAGATAATCCCTATAGTTGTGTCCACCAATGGGCTGGTTCCTGCCTCCTTAAAACAATATTTAAGAAGGTTGGATTTACCGGTAAAGCCCATGACAGTGGGGATACAGCGGGCAGTCCTTCTGGATAACGCTCGGATAGTCCGAAGGTTCCTCACTCAGTCGCCCTAGACTCCGGCCGTCTGGCCACTCAGCCGGAGTTTTATTTTCAGCACGGCCGCGAGGCGAGATACTTGCCCCCCCAAAATACTTTAAACAAGACAGGAATAAATACTTTATATTGTAACATACTTGTTGATATGCCTATACCAACAATCGACATTCATACCAATCAGTAATGGGCATTTATTGTTCGCTGCGTCATGCATATAACTTTCATAATTTTATAAACTGAAATAGGAAAATATTTTGAAGAAACGGGACTACGAATTGTATCAACTATCTATAATGCAGTAGTTGCAATATTAATGATAGGCAGTCTTTTTATATTCAATATTATGTTCGATAGTAAAATAGAAATTACGCACGTAGAAACGAATGATATAAATCTTATCAAGATTAACATAGTAATCATTGTAATTAGTAAGCTCCAAAAGGCCCATTAATCTAGAAAATCACACCTTTCAATTAGAGCGACTTCGAATTGTTTAAAGGGAAAATAATTGCTAACAAAATTGTTGTTTCATAATAAGCCAGATTATTTAAGAGTACTAATAAAAGGTATAAAAATAAAAGCCAATTCTGGTATTTAAAAAAAACTTACCTGTTTATCTGTCTCTTTTTTCATTCAGTGACCAAATTTTAAAAACAACAACCACATTGTAAATCACATTTAAAAATTTGATAAGAGTTCTTTAAATATAATCTTTTAACTTAAAATCGAGTCTAGTAAAAATCGTCAGTCACTATGCACTTTCCAAATGACGTAGCATTTAAAAATTGCACCTTATTAGTAAACAATAAATCTATTTCGAGTACATTCAAGGAGGCACTAATTCCGTCAACATACATGACCCAAATCGTAAGCTATGCGAGTGGGCGCCGATCTTCCAATCATATTTCTTTGTTAGTCCATCGTCTCGATACCATTGTTTAATCAATGGACTCCTTACGACCTTTCGCACGTAACTTCTTATTAGCACACTAATTGTTTATACGCACAATGCGCGACCTTCGATATAACCTATAATGCAGTAGGTATTAATAGACAATTATATGAGTTTAATATGAATGAATGTCGATATTTTCATGATATTTTCTTGATTAGTCTAGATACGAGAGTAATTTTGACAAAACCGAAAAGTAATATTAACTTGCGATTAGCTGTTTATACTATGTTATTTTAGTTTTTAGGTGGATAGATCTCATCTTTAACAGTTTTGGGAATTCAAATTAAAAGCGTAAAATAACCCCACAACAATCCTTTAGGCTTACATTCTTAGTAACAATTCAGTATTGTAAAATGAACAATTTAAACCCAGTTAAAAGAGGCGGTGTGAGTATAACACTTCCATTTTTCCCTTTGAGAAATCCTATCTGTTATACCGGGACATTGTTAGATACAGAAGTATCATTGCGACCCGTATCAAACTTGCAAAGTTACTAATAACGTGTTAAATCTTCAGTTTAATTTAACGCTTTCGAATTCTGTGTCCTTGTTGTTAAATGTTGTTACATAATTATTATAATATTATTGAATCTTTGAACATAGTTTAACATTATTGTTAACAGTTTTGCTGTAGTTTATAATGTCATCTTATATTACCTACACAGTTATAGTTATTAATTTAAAAAGTTTATGCAGGTAATAAAATAATATTTAACTTTTCCTTTTATAATTTAAATTACTGATATTTTGTGCTTGACAGTATAATAAACTACAATAAAGAATCGTCTATATTACCACCCAGTCCTTAAAATATCTTTTCAGAATAAATCAGGGTAATTCGTTGTTGCATTGTATCAATAATGTTAATCAATATCGAATTTGACTGCATTTATTTAAGGCATAGAACATGTTGTGGTCGAGCTGATGTTCGAAAGTAACAGGCTACGAGATAATATTAGATTTTTACAAGTACACTACCAATACTGTACACTTTATTATTATCAGTTTTAAACTTTAAATCCGTTTTAAAATACTCTCAATTTCTAAAAGAAATTTGTATTTAAATCTGAAGCTTAAATGAGTATACAAATGTAACGTTTCTATGTATATACAGCCTAATAATTAAAACATTTACATTCAACCCTGCATTGTATTACATTACATTATCTAAGGATCTATAATAGAGAGGCGTGTTTTAGAAATTTTAGAGGTACAGCAATAAGGGAACGAAACCTAGCTCGTCACAACTAAGCCTGCATCACACAGGCCGTTTCTTTCCGTTGAATTATATTTACCTATCAAAAAAAAAATACATAATAAGGTTTTTGTAGGGTTAAATGTGACTACGAATAGTATCTAACTAATGCCTGAAACACATGGTGAGTTTCTATCTGATGATGATTATATTGAGTACTTATAAAAATACAATAAATAGCTGATATCATAATATTTATTTAAATAATAACAGGTTGTTCAGTAATAATATCAATTGTGTCAGAAAATAAAATAAAGGATTTTTCTTTATCCATTTAGACCGGACTCTCAGTGGAGTTTCGTTTGCAAAAATACCGGACCTAAATCTGACTTCTGATATATATTGTATAGATCCCAGACATCCTATAGACAGATGTTGCCAAGCAGTTTTGTGGTCCCCTTCCCCGCAACCCGGTAATTAAATATGGCATACAAAGAAAAAAATAAACATTTCCAAAACATGCCGCGTGGGGTATCAAATGAAAGAGCTTATTGAGTAGATCACGAATATATAGCATACTATAACATTTCTTACACTTTCTCTAAGATTTTTTAGAAAATTTACGAAAATGGTCCATTTTTGAGTTAACTTTAAACCACTATAGATTGAAAACTCATGAATATATTTTTTAAATTATTATTTTAAATAATTAACAATAGTCCATTGTTTACGATTCAATAGTTCGTACAGTGAAATAGTTGCATGGGGGAGTGGGGGGAGCATTCAAAGATGGCGAGTATATTTTCAAGTTTAGAAGAGGCTGATGAAGTTAAGAGGCTGATTCAAGAATGTTCTGCCATATTTTTCATTCTGTCAAACACAACGACAGTGCAGAGATAATTATTCTAAGCCCTGACACCGATATTTTTGTATTAGGCCTTTATTTCTGGCATAAACTTAAAAACATACTCGCCATCTTTGAATGCTTCCCCCACTCCCCCATGCAACTATTTCACTGTACGAACTATTGAATCGTCAACAATGGACTATTGTTAATTATTTAAAATAATAATTTAAAAAATATATTCATGAGTTTTCAATCTATAGTGGTTTAAAGTTAACTCAAAAATGGACCATTTTCGTAAATTTTCTAAAAAATCTTAGAGAAAGTGTAAGAAATGTTATAGTATGCTATATATTCGCGATCTACTCAATAAGCTCTTTCATTTGATACCCCACGCGGCATGTTTTGGAAATGTTTATTTTTTTCTTTGTATGCCATATTTAATTACCGGGTTGCGGGGAGGGGGACCACAAAACTGGTTGGCAACATCTGTCTATAGGATGTCTGGGATCTATACAATATACATCAGAAGTCAGATTTAGGTCCGCTATTTATGCAAACGAACATCTCCTTGGAGCCTGCTCTAATTGTCATTTTATTTTTCAAGATTTGAAATAGATTTAAAAAGCTCTAAAAAAAACAAACTGTGACCAAGATCCCGGACCATTGTATCGATTATATAAGAAAATATTTGTTTCGTGTTTTATAAAAACTTTGTACCGAACTTATAAGATAGAGCTTGAAACGATTCTGTTAGATAAGGCCCTAAAACATCTCGGTCACGCGTTACACGGCTGGGTTGGCCAAAACATTACAAAGAATTTATGTATATCTTTAAAATTACTTTTAAGCGAAGGAAAATAACAATAAACCTTTACCTTTTTCGTAGTGAATCCAAAAGAATTTTGTAGTTAATTATTGATATTATATGACCATAAACTAAATATCTTCAGAAACCATTTAGGTTATACGTAGGTCCTTGATTAATTTAATAATATAAAATACGGTTTGCAGTTTTTATCAAAAGCGTGGTAGCCATGATAGATCAAACTGAAATAGAAAGCTTTAAACTGCTTATATAGTTTTTTGCGATAATTTTAGTATGTTGAACTGCAAACAAAATTAATTTTAAGGAGACAGTTTAAAAATAACGTCGAAGTTTTACTAGCTTAAAAACAATGCAGTAATACATTTTCGTATTATAAGAAAAACAATGTAATAGAACTATTTACATCTTACAAACTGAATAAGAGGCGATCGTCCAGACATTATGCACTTAAGTTATTTCGCTGGTTCTTTCGATAAGTACTTTTATTTAAATTGAACAAAACTTCAAACATGTAATGAGATTAGTTTGTTTTGAATTTTTATTAATAAAATTAATGGAACGGCACTTTTGAATTAGTATTTTCTCTGAGAATTAATGCTTCCTTTAATCTTTTGTATATTATAGACATAAGTACATAATTTTTAACTAAATGTTATCCTCAATATGATGATGACCTTAGATAGAAACTTAACTTACGTCAATTTGTAAGCAAAACAAAAGTACATTAAATATATTATTATTTGCCTTTTTTCAAAAATTTAAATAATTATTCAAATCTTTAATTTAAAATTAAATACATTTTTTCAATAGGAACCCATTACCCATTATATGATTTTTTAATAATTAAATTTCAACAACCAATCATGTATTCGACTAATAAAGCAATAATGAATACATTACATAAAACTATATAAGTGTTATTTATGAAGTGTATAAAAAAGGTTTCGTTCATAACGAGTCTATCTATCAATATGAACGATAGCGGACCCGCCACAAATCAGCCCCAAATCCACCAAATTGCTTTCATATTTCCAAATAAATAGTGCCCTTTTGTTAAAGGTTTTATATATTCTTAATTATTCGGGACGAGGAAAAATATATTGTTATTGTTTTCAATTTATTGGCTATATTTGGAGACTACATTCTTATAGAGACAAAATAATTGAAATATCAAATGGTAACTTAATACTTTTCCTGAATCCCGTCGTATCAATTTTAATTCTTTCTAAAGCTAAGCTTAGCTGTAGTAGTAATGATTGATTTTAAACAAAAGTTAATTCAGGAATCAAACACAAATAACATAAATATCTACTAAAGGAAAATATTATTGCTTAATAGTTCATTAAAATTATAAAAAGAGTGTAGTTTTACCTCCGTAATTGGATTGAACACATTACGAACAAAACACGAAGCATAAATTATACGATAATTTTTGTTTGTGCTCTTTCTTCGCAATAACGTGCAAATGCATCCATGAAAAACTAATATAACTATTGCAAACTATTGTCTATTATACTATTTACTTTTAGAACAGACATAAAATTACAGATATCCATAAAAACGTTAATTTTTATTCTGGAAATTGAAATGCAAACTATGTTAGTCCGTTGATTGGGTAGGCGGCGTTGGGCGGGCGCAGAGAGCGGTATATAAGCTCGCCGCTGGGCGGGCGGCGGCACAACACTTGTTGCCTCCAGCGAGCCCTGCCGTCGTAGAAGCCGTCGCAACTTTACTCGTCAGGTAAGTTTTAGTTAAAACTCGCGAAAAGTTCACTTACCAAGTGTCTAATTTGATTGTAAGAGTGCAGAGGTAAACATTTTTGGTGTTACGAATATTAATCGAAAATATATTTTTCGGTGTATAATTAAATTATTCAGTTTATATAACAGTTTATAGTGCTTTATCACAATATAAGTGTTATAGTAAATTTATTTTTTCTTCATTAAAAGTGCAGTAAAAATAAAGACATTAAACATTAGAACTTTTTAAATGCATTCAAAATTATTTATAAAGAAAAGTTATTGCCCAAGAAATAATATTTATTACCAAAAATAAAAGTTAATATTACCTGGCTATTAATTAGTAATTGCCTATCGTTTGGCTAGATATAATTCGTTACATATATCAATATACCTCATAACTTTTGCTAATAACTATTGCCCTGGGGATCTTTACGTGCAAAGTTCAAGTTAGGTAAAGTTATCATTTGCTGAAGCAATGAAAAACTTATAGGATATTAATTCCATTTGAATAAAACTTTAATGATGTTCTTTCTTCGATGGCTTCTGTTTTAATATTTCCCTTTTTTAGATAAAACGCAAAACGAGAAGCATAAGACATATAAACTTTTTGTGGCAAGCTCATTATTTGAGTGACTTCTAGGAAAATAACCCTACCAAAAAGTGGCTTATAATAGTAATTGATTTAATACAAAATAATACAAATATGGAACCACAAAATACTTGGTGTCCATAGCTAATTCAATTTGCAATTTAAATTACCCTTAAAATGTCGCGGAATCTGTAAGTTTTATAAAAATATGTAAATACAATTTTGCTAAGCAACTTTCGTAAGAAACATTATCATATCATCTGCAAATGAAATGTAAATTAGATTACGCTAATCGAGGCCCGTGTTGATTTTTAATTAAACGCACATCGTTTATTTATATGTATAAAAACGGTTCTGTAATGTGAAATCGTACTTACACTAACGAGATTGATTTGTTACAATCTTTATGTTACACGTGTTTTTTTTTAAATAAAAAATAAAACATATCTGAAATGACATGGACGTTATTAGTGTCTTAACATGGTCTTAACCAAGTCTTAACCTATCTCATTCGTAGGATTAAATGGGTAGATGTATAGAGCCAAACTTATCAATAACATCTATAAATAAATTATATTTTCAATTACATAAATATATATAAAAAGATGGAATAATATTTCATTAATTTATTTCCTAATACACCGAATGAAAAATTGTGAATAATAGTTTTGAAATGTTTAAGTACAAACATATTTTGACGAACTATAGTAACTAAATTCCTATATTTTTGATTAAAATTGTAATATCTCTTTTATTACAATGTATTAATCCAATGAAACAATTTTAACTTATATTCGATAACAGAGAATAGGTAAAATAATACTTTAGTTATTACAAAGCGACATGTCATTTAATAAAATAAATTGTATATTCACAAAGGTAACAGAAAAATAGTAATCTGACAAGGGCCTGAAGCCAGACATTGAGTAGTTGTTGATAAATCCCTTATTATTTTTATTACTTAACTTCTAGCTAAGATATATCATTATCATTCATCACAGGGCCCGTATTAGGAACTTTTCATTTGTAATTGCTAAAACTACAGACTTTCTGAGAGTTAAGTTCTATTAAGAGCTTTGCTTTGGATAAAAGTCAAAAGTTTTTGGATTGGTGTACCGATGCGTAATCTGAAATCAGTTTACAAACCTTCTTGTTTTATTTATGTTTATATAAATCAGTTTTATGGAATGATTCCAGTGATATATACAATACATATCTGTATACCAAAATATATTATTTTAAGTAAAAATCCTTGTGCAATGTAAAGCGATAAACTACGCAATAAAATCTTTTTTCTTTAAAACATCTCTCTCAATATAAAAAGTAACTCTATCATTAGTTATTTTCATTGCTGAATTGCACGATTTTGTTCGGAGCAGGAGATCTCTTAAATGTTCAAGTGTAAGTGAACACGTAAGAACCTAAAGACATCCATCAGTCTTGATGCACTTAGAGATGCTGGTGTATTTTACCTTTTACTGGACACAAGGAGAATTGCCTCTTTAAATCTTCTGTAAACTACATTTCATACGTTTTGGTACATTTTTGAAAAGTGAGAATTTGAATTAATAATAAACATTGTGTCCAAACTAAAAATTTTAGTAAACGAACCATTTTTTTAACAGTATTAAGCTATTTGAAAAATCATAATTATTCTGGATCCTTTTTTTACTATTGAGTATTATTATACGCCTAAGCTTTCATTTTTTAAGGATTATACATTTATTTTATATTTCTCTTCACACTGCTACGTTCTTTACATATTATATGTTTGATTAATAACCTAATAAAGATGTCGTAAATGTAAAACAAATGCTGCGCATACATATCACAGTACATGTCTTGTCATTAGTTACTGCTACAAAGGCAACTTCGCAAACACAATATTCATACATAAAACTTGGACTGAAGTTTCAAAGCTTAATAAAAACTTTCTAAAATCATATGTTTGTAAAATATAATGTAACAAAAATTTACATTTAAAATTTATATTTTACATGATATGATTGCTATTGAAAGTAATGGAACAATTTTTAAACAACATTCAAAGGCAATTAACAAATATATTATAGCATAGGTACATTATGACATAAATTAAATTCAGCATTGTTCTATAAAGACAATCCATAATAATATGATCAATCAATGAACACTTATAAGATATCACTCGCGGTTTAGATTGATTGGTTTGAGATAATCTTATGAGCTGATTTCTTCGATATACGTTAAGAACCGGCTTTTCTCAGCTTTGCATTCAACGCGATCATTTTCAGACTTTTGTAGGCGTAATACTTTGTAAGTTGATATTAGCCGAGTACTTCTGGAGATAAAAATAAAAATATGTACGTATCTTGATAAAATAGATTCCAGAGTTTCTTTGAAATGTGTAGGTACATTTTATACTTTTCTTGTAGTAAAAAATATTACGTTATACTTAATACATTAATCTAAAAGAAGTCTATTATTTTATTGGATTACAGTCTACAGATGAAATAGAGTATATTCCATTTCCATTAACATGGTATAATTGAATGTTTTTTTATTTTTTTTTTCGTACCGTTCACACTTAAATTGAATTGAAGATATGATATTCAATACAAGAATATTCAAAATACATCAAATAAACTATCACAGGTCCCAAAATTGCTTTCGTTTTGTCATTCGTTATTTCTATCTAGTATTAGTAGGTATATTATTATTAGTCTGTGCTAGTATCTACAAAAGCAAGAATATTCAATTCAATAAATTGAAAAAAATATTTATAAAAGGTAGAAAGATGTTACAGTTCACAGTAACTTCAAATCTTACTCAACAATTTAAAGTCATCATAAGAAAAGAGTTAGAAACACGTTCACAATGCGGATTATCCTAGTTCTTTAAAGTTTTCTCTTCAGTTAAATATAAAGTCCAAATTCGTAATGCACACATTCACTTAGCGTTGTATAAAGCCAATATTTTATGAGTCATATTATCGCGACGAGACTCGATGCCATTTTCAATTTCCACACATAATGTATCTGTATGAATGGAATTCGATTCAATTCGAAACAGTTTAAAGTTAAATTCTGTTCATTTTTATTGAAATTCAGATGTGATTATTACACTTCGTGGTCTGTGTCATTTTTAAACGAATGGATGAAGTTATATATGCAAAATGCAAATTATTATATGGTGAGAATTTAAAATAATTTATGAATAAATAGTATGCAGGGAAAACGTCATAAAATAAGAAATATTTTTGTAGGAAATAGAGATTATATTTTTCACTGTAAATTATTATTTCCACTTTCGAAGTTTTGATCCTAGTTAAAATACATTGATAAAAATAATAAGTAAATTCTCTTTTTTAATAATTCATGAAACTTGAATATACCATCTGCCTAAATTAATGCCATAGATGTGTCTAATGAAGCATGTACTAGATAGTTCGTTGTTATCTAAGTAATGAGCGCTTTATATCAAACAATATTTACCCTTGGAACTATTTTGCCATGAAAAAAGTAAAAGAATCACACCAGTATCGATGTTTTGTCTTTTTTATTCATATTAACATCGATATGTTTCGGCTCTTCTCTATAAAGATACATATTACAATACATATTTTCGATTAACATTGCTATGTTATGCCCATTATGCTTCCACTTCAGGGACCCAAACATTGACTATACCTACAAAACAATAAAAATATAGTTAAAAAATAAAAATAATCAACATTGTGACACTTCTCTGCCCTTGTTACTACTTCATGTCAAGTTAGACGTAGGCTCACTGTACCCAACTTCTGTCGTAGAGACACGTTGTAGAGCGGAATAAAAATAAGACGATGCCATGAGTTCTTTAAATAACTTGGTTATATAATTTACGTTCCAAACAGACTTATTCTGGTATAAAAAACAACATATAAAACGAAAATTTAAAAAAAAATTCAATATTATTTCTTTCTTTCCTTTACATTAGGTCTTAAACAAATTTGTGATTGGAACACTCCTAGTAAGCAAATAAAATGCTTGTGTCAGGAGGTTCCGCTCTTCCTTAACACTATTACAGAAACAGAGAAACTGTTATGTTTTTATCTAACCCTTATGTATATAATAAAGGTGTAAATATATGATACAACCTCCTTAAAAATACTGCCTGAATTATGCTTATTTTTTTCGTAGTTTTGAGTTAATCTAATAGAATTGAACATCATCGACAACCCCTAAACTTTATCCGTGGCTATGGTCAATTGATAACATATATTTAAGAGCTTTTTACATTAAATAACAATAGTTAGCGAAATTTACTGTCGCGTGAATTTGATAATGTAATTGGACAGATGGCCGGCGCGATGCATGAAATTGACGATCTGGGTGCGACATATGGGGTGCCTAACAGAAATTTTAGCGGAAGCTTTCAATTATTCTAGAATTTCCTTCCTATACGTTCTTTGACCACAAATAATGCAAATTTTTGTAGAAAAAAGGCAATAAATAATATTGTATAGGATTCTGTATGCCTATACATGTCATCCCTATCTGTACATGTGTGTTGGTGAGTTTCTTACGATTAGATTTTCCTTTTTTTACTACACTGCATACTTCATTCGATTTTTACTATGTTTTATAATCATAAAACCTATATGAAAATAATTGCGCATTAAAAATCGATTTGTGATCACAATTTTGTGTGAAAATGTCGTAGCACACTGTGCTTTCATATTTTAGTGTATGTTCAAAGCACGAATGTAATTAATTTTACGAAATAGATTCATAATCTCTCTCAGAAGCAAAATTAATACATATGTAGTTGCTATTATTTATATTATTACAAGAAGGTTACAAGAATAACCTCTAAAGACTAGAATATGTGGTATTAAACTCATGTATTTTGCAGTAGCAAAGGCAGAAAGCGAAAATCCCACAGGAATTTGTGACACTTTGCATAAACCCTCCGGAATAGAAATCACATTCACACAATTTCAAATATTCTTATCCCTCAAGTCAGGTGTAAGTCTCTTTCAATTGTAGTGAAATATTTACATCCCGCGGAGAAATATTGTAATTCCACGTCTAAAGAAACTTCGTGATTAGATTTTAAAGTAGAGAACTGTGAAACAGGTATTACAACTCGGAAGGTACATCCGTCAAGAGGAAAAACTGTATAATATTTGTTGTGGAAGTTATATTTCCATGACGTTTCGGACATAAATCTGACGGCGTATTTCTAAGGCAAACTTTTCAAAGTACCTCAGAAAATTAATGGTTATTTGTTAAAGAAGAGTTTGTTTTTTAAATTGTTAATCTGCAACTTTGGATCAGCTTTTAAAGTGTCTTCCATGCTAATAGGTTCTTGAATTAAAGCTGGGATTTATAAGCCAAGTCTTGCAATTTTTATGAGCCAGGTTGGGTCTGTCTATGAGTCTAGTATATTTTTTAATTCGCTTTTCATAATTTGGCGCATAATATTAAACATTTCCGTCACATATAAGCAAATAAAATGATACAACTTCAAACTCGAGGAATATGAAGGAAATAATTTTGCCGCAGCGCTTTGTTGTGCACAAGTTTTAATCTCCAATAGTCTCCCGTGGGGTATGCACTAAAATCTGCTATATGCGACAAAATTGGAGAAAATTTGAGATTTTAAAAATGCAATCCCTCGTATAGTTTAAGCTCCGCTCTATTAGAGCTCAATATATCTCGGGCAAACAATTCGAATAAGAGCTCATTCAATTTTATTACTAGCAATGTAGTAACAGTCTAAACCCTTACGTATTGCTATTAAACTTCATTACTTAAAAAATACTGGAATTATAAGTAATTTCAGTATTTTTTTAAGTAAGCTTAGCTGATACTCAAGTATCTATTTTAAGATTTTTTGAGATATTCTTACAAAAAAGGCAATTATTTCAAATTCAGACAGTATACCTGCGTTTCGATGTCGTTAAAGATATATAATGTCTGAAACAGATGTTAAAACTCAGAAACAGGATTTGTTTCAACGTAGAAAATATATCTGGGAGGCCCTTGGGATATCAGAATTTAAATGTTTGGGGCGAATTATTTATAAAGAAAAGTCAAGACATAAATTTTAGGCTAAATTTCTTTATTGCTGACTACTTATAATCTTGTTAGAACGATTTTGTTTTATTTTCGTGAAGAGGTGTAGGTATTTATAAATCCTACATCCCTAATAAATACCAAGAATCTAATATTACTACAAATAAATTGAGTGAATGACGATATTGGACCCTTCATAGGTTCAAGTTACCAGTTTACGATAATTATTAGGCAGGCGTTAAAAGCCCTGAACAAATATTTTTTGTTAATACAAAATTGAGTTTCAAAGAATAAACAGTAATTAGTTTTCACATCTAGTCTTTTCATTTGATATGTTTTTGTGCTGTAACTATAAATAAACTAAAATCGCTCCATGAAGCTGTTACGGCATTGATAGATTTACTCCTATTATTTTAACTTTTGTTTCTTATTACGAAAATACGCATAGTTTTTCATCCCGGGGAGGCATGCGATTCCTCGGGGAGCACTAACTATAGACAAACACGGAATCCTTGTTATGCCTTTGTGTCGTAAACAAAAGGTGTCTTGTATTTAAGAGGCCCAAATACACGAAACCTATGACAATATTCCCGAATAATATTTGCTCGTGTTAACCTCTCTTTTTTTCTGCGATGTTATAGGAATATTTATTTTATTCATACTCTATACATCTTAATATATATAAATCTCGTGTCACAATGTTTGTCCTCAATGGACTCCTAAACCACTTAACCGATTATAATAAAATTCGCACACCATGTGCAGTTCGATCCAACTTGAGAGATAGGATAGTTTAAACATTTACCACGGGCGAAGCCGGGGCGGACCACTAGTTTATGTATAGATTTCAAAACTTATAGGACGATGATTAATATTCGAATTAAGCTAACAACAACGGTAATTAGTATTCTCATGTTGTATGAAAATTGAAATTCGACTACGTAGAATAATTAATGGTCGCGTTTGCTTTCTGATTTTTAAAAAGGATTATTGCTATATGATTTCAAAATCTTGATAATTTCTATGGAATGCATAATTGGAATTCATATCAATTTATATCTAAATCTTTAAAGTAAAATTTTACTGTTCTACAACCGTTAAGGCCGCCGTTTGTACATGTCTTTCTCTATTTTATGTTCTTTCTGTATTTGTACTTTCTGATGTGTGTGCAATAAAGTATAAAATAAATAAATAAATAAATAACCGTGTATGTTCATAATATGTGTGTGATAAAACTCAGCGGGCGATCCTGAAAAATAATTTCAAAAGCTCTGTTTGCTCATTAATTACGATACCTACATCATTAAAATTGAATACAAGGAATTAAATACAATGCTTGCTAGAAAACGAACCAAGTTTCCTGTTAACATCTAATACGAATAACTTCTATAGCGAAATTATCTTGATTTAAATAATTTCAATGAGTCCTAAAGTTTGATAGAGCCTCGGAGGGTGCCTTAAAATGTTCGTGATTACGCCCCGGGGTGTGACTGTCGCGAAAATTATTTCTAATAATACAGACTTATTGCGATATGTTGCTATAAAAGTCATTTCGGAAGTTTAATTGATCAAACACTGCTGTTTCGATTGTTTAAATTAATACTAGCGATGTAGTAGTTATCAAGTACAATCGAATATCGATTATGCAGTAGTTATCAGATTGTTTTAATCTATATGAATGAATTGTGTAGTAACTCGGACGAATGCATTATGCATTTTAATATTATATGTCTTAAAAAAATTGTGTTAGTCTCAACAGCCTATGTTAAAATAAGTGGTGGTTTGAATGACGTCATTCAGTTCATTTCAAGTACGTATTAATTTCTGATATGATTTGGAGCTTCAAGTTTATAAGCTTCAGATTGTCATTCTTACGAAATGTTATGTTAAGTACAGTAAGCGGATTTTCGTATACATTTAGCATTTTCGACACTCTTCGGTAATAACCGTTTGCGTCTCGGTAATCTCTTTACGTGGAACAATGTTTCGCATACTTTATGAAATTTTAACATAATCGCGAAGGTGATTTTTTTACATATTACAGCTGATCAAAAATTTTGAACTGAGCTTTGAGCTTCTTAGCTCGATAGAGCAATATAAAGCGCACATACTCATTCTACAGTTTATATGTGTAAATAAATATGCATGAGTAAATAAATAGATAGGTAGTATTTTATTGTTTATATAGAGATAAATATGATTAAAAGACTAGTTCCACAAATATAAAAATAACAAGGTTCAGTGTTACTGAGAAAACGCAATTTTAATTATCTCGGTAGCGTCAGAGGTAAGTGGTTATTAAAAATAACACGCCTTCTGTATTATATGACAATTAAAGAAAGAAGTACCTACATCTTTGAGATTAATAACTTTTATCTTATATGTTCAAAACATCACTATGTATGACTCATCAGTACGTTTATAGTTGGTATATTTAAATTTCAAGTAACGTACATATTATCGTATAATTTTAAGGACTTAGACAATTAGGTAAACAAAATTACAAGGGCATTTGAGTCGGGGACCCAAAAAAGCATCACCCAGAGAGTTAACCGTTTGTCGGCGAGCAGAAAATTATTCCTTAAATGTTTATCAGGCCAATTAACTTCACCCCGGAGATGTACCGCGATGTTCACAGAATAACTGTTGCTTTGGAATTGAAAAATGGCTTGCGATGAGCTGTTGAGAAAAAGCTGTTTTAACTAGCCAGTATAAATAATATGTCTTTTTTGCAAAAGCATTAGTTTTGTTAATGTAGAATAATATAATAAACGGTATAACAATGTTTTGTAGGAAATTTTATTGTATTCTCCATACTTAATTCCTTATTTTAATATGGGTACGTTTCACAACGAAATAAAATACACGAAAAAAATATTTAACAGTGAAATTGTTCTTAAAGTTTATTGTAAACAATAAGATATGTACTTGTGCAGAATAACGAAAAATCAAGCTTATAAATTACGGAGCCTTGAAAACCAATCCGCGCTAAAATTCATGGAATGATAAGGCACCCTTCGTAAACAACCGATTTAATTTATAAGAGAAGTTTGACAATCATAATGGGATTTTATACACTAAATATTTACTTCTACTGCTTTGCTATTGTAGATTTATAATTAATTGATAATACGTACAAAGGTAGAATATTTAATGCTTTCATTGTGAAGTTATGTGCGGTAATGTTTTGTGAGTGCTAGTAGGTACAAATGGTACCGTGGGAACATATTAAGTACCTAGCTTTAACATTGTTGCAAAGTAATTTTATGTAACTTTGTTGTAGATGACTTGTATCAAAACCACAATATATTATTATATTTCATGCAAAGCTAGTAACAATGGCATTATTGAGGATATTTGTTTGTCTTTATAACTTTAATTATTTATATTTTAATTTATTATCGTAATATGAAGTACAGGTATAATCTGAAATGATAAGAGAAAGAGTTACAATAGAAGGCGAATTATGGCATAAATACCTTTAACACGTAATACTCTTCAATATTCATTCATTTATCTGAAAATCGAAATAAATTCTTTCACTTTAAATTGAAGATGAATATACCTCAAGTGTTCTTTAAATATTTTAATTAATTCAATACATAATTCAGCAAGCGATTACTCACACCGAGAAGAATACACTGTCAATTTTAGAGCATTTTCATATAGCTAAAATTCTTATTTTATTATCCGACCATTTTGGCGCCACGAGTCTTGATTTTATTAAACTCGTAAAATTGTGGCGTGGCTAACAAATTCTTGTTAAATCTCAATTTATATGAATCTGACTAAACCAACCGTGCGTTAAAAGGAGTGATGTGTGTTTGCACATCGGAGTGCGGTGTCGTGTTATCCATTACCAAATTTGCTGAAATAAATACTGCTAAATGGTGAAACATGACGTTGTTTCACTTTCACCACTTTGACTTTTATGGTTCATTACGTTAAATATTTTACGTCCCTTTTTTATGTGGTCAAAAAGTCTTAGTTTATTCTGCTCCTCATATATTATTTTCATTGCTTATAATTCCTCAAAAGACTCAAAGTATGAGATTTGATTTGATTCCTGAAATGTTTAATTAAAGATTGAAATCAATAATTATTTTAGTTCAGTTTGAAAGCAAAGTTTTCTTTAGAATCGAAGTTAGCGTTGACTTTACGCTATCAAATTGATAAGAAGAAATTTCGTCAGAAATTGTATTTTTTTACAAACTTAAATTTTCTACAAATAAAGCTTAGTTTTAGAAGAGATCACTTCGGCCATTTGAGACGGTCAGTTGTTAAATGACATCTATTTCCATTATAGAAAATTAATCAGAAAATACAATCTAAGCTCAGAGTACCATAAAATGTCCGTATTATGCAGGAAATTGAAATTCGGATTAGTTTTTCGTTGATATGACATTTACTCGTGACTCAGGCCATAAAGGGGTTAGATTTATTACTTAATGTGCGC
The DNA here is from genome assembly GCF_061535395.1 of Colias eurytheme. Taxonomy (NCBI): domain Eukaryota; kingdom Metazoa; phylum Arthropoda; class Insecta; order Lepidoptera; family Pieridae; genus Colias; species Colias eurytheme. Next base: position 2,935,686 of record NC_142993.1, on the reverse strand, counting down.
AAGAAATTCGTCTAAGAACGTGTTATGAGATGTCGTGTCAAATAATTTGCTAATGGTGTTGAATCTTTTGGTAAGAAGAGCGAAGTTATAAAAACTAATTTTCCTGCTTGTCACTGTTAAACTCATGGAAATACATCTACAAGCAGTCTTTATCAAAATTCGTTACGCTATATTCACATAACTAATAAAAAACTATAACATTACATATAAGTTAAAAATATATTTTATGGACATAAATAACATACTAGATACACACTTATTGTATGTAATAAAATCACAAAATACAAACATTAACTGTAAATTACAACATTAACGTGAGCAGTACGTTTTAGCAGTAGCAGCAGAATTGCTGTGTTTCAACGAACTAGAGACAGACTAGAAATGGCAAAATGTATATCAGATATGTAATGTAAGATGTGATGTTTCTATATATTTGTAAATTTTCACCTGAGAGTTTTTTTTTTTTTTTTCGATTTTAACCTGAAAGCACACCCCGGACACTCCATACAAAATGATCGTTTTGACAGTCACACTGTAGAGACTGCAAATGTGTGTGTTACGGACGACAACCCCTTGTAAATAGTTTCACCATGTCTTAAGTATTTTTTAATGTATAAAGTTCCTTCGTGTGTTTTTATTGTAGAATAGAGTAACGTTTTATAGTGTGTTTTTGATTATCTTTTTATAATGTTTTAGTGTGATATTATTGTATGTAATTAGAGAGTTTATAATACGTTGTTATTTTGCTATATTTTATTATTATATCGAGTCTATGTAAAGTATAACGTAGTAAATTCATTTCGGTAGACGCACGCGGCACTTTTACCACCGTCGGGTGTATACTGTGTAAAAATGCACCTCTAGCCTACGGGGTACGGCGTCTTACCCACCGTCGGGAGTAATCCCTATAGTTTTGTATAAGAGAAACGACTTTTGACCGCATAATACTGTGACCCCCGCGCGTAGTTCGCGCCCACGCATCGTTACGCGCACTGGCCGCGATGGAGTAGCCCGGTCGAGCTCGGCTCCCGGGCGCCCCTCCCGCCCCTTTTGGACGCAGCCCCGACGATGGGGAATACCTGAGGCCGCCGCCGCAGAGGACGTGCCTGACCCGGACCAGGAGGTATCACCACGGACCGCATATTTGTCGGATGCCGTGCTGATAGACCGGTTCGTGTCGTCGGGCCTCCTGTCGCGCAAGCTGCGCGGCTGGCTGGCCTCGTACATCGAGATGAGGCGAGGAGACCTGGCGCGCATACCGCCGGGCTGCCTGGAGGAGCCTTCGCCGGAAGACGAACAGGTTTTACTGGCAAAACTTGCCGTCCTCCCGATCCCTCCGGGCAAGCCACGGGCGAGGCGCCGTCGCCCCCTCAGCAGCGACGAGGAGGAGGACCAGGTCGAGTCGGCGCAGGCCAAGCGGCCTTGCCAGACTCCCGCCCTCCTCCCCGCTACACCCGCTACCACCACCGCTACCGCAGACATCATGGAGATAGACACGGCCGCAGCCACACCCGTTCCGCCCACTTACGCGGCGGTAAGTGCAGGCGCCGCCGTGCCACCACTCCACCCACGCGATCCGCGCCGCCCCCGCCGTATCAACGTGGAGGCGGCCGAGGAGCCGCAACCGGGCCCGTCCGGCTTGCAGCGCGCTAGTGCGCCTGCGCAGCCGACCGCCCCCACACCGAGGGCGACAGCAGCGCCACCTAGCGCTGCCGCCCCCGCGTCCACCACTGCAACAACGGCGCCGCCTAGCGGCGCGTCGAAGACACCCCGCTACCCGCCTATCGTGGTTGAGTCGCTCCCAAATTGGGCGACTCACCTGCGAAACATTACCGCCTCGCTGGGACGACAAGTAAGTGCGCGCGCCTACGGGACCGGCGTGCGCTTCTCGCCTCAGGACGAGGCGGAATACCGGGCGGTCGACCGATACTTGCGCCGCATTCAGGAGGAGGGAGTGGAGATTTCGTGGTTCTCCTACTCCCCTGAAGCGGAGCGCAGTGTAAAGGTCGCTGTCCGTGGCCTACCTGTCAACACCGAGCCCGAGGAGCTGATGACCGCGCTGCGCGACCGGGGTTATGATCCTGAGTTCGCGCGGCCCATCCGCGCCCGTAAGGGGCGCCCCGGCTGCATATTTTTAGTCATCCTAAGGAAGACGGAGAACCTCACGCCGGGCATCTACGCAATCAAGGAGTTGCTGTACATGCCCGGCGTCACCATTGAGGCGTGGCGCTCCAAGCGGGGCCCCGCGCAGTGTCACAGGTGCCAGGGCTTCCGGCACTCGTCGCACAACTGCCACAGGCCGCTTGCCTGTGTGCGTTGCGGCGAGAGCCATGCGACCGCGGACTGCCCGCGGCCGAGGGACGCCCCTCCCATCTGCGCCAATTGCGCGGGACCACATCCCGCCAACCACGCCTCATGCCCGGTGCTGCGGCGCGAGGCCCGCAACAAGAAGGCGGGCCCGATAGCGCGCACCACAACCACCCAGCAGCAGCCGCAGCAGCCGCGCGCCGCACCGAATGTGCGGCCCAGCGCGCCGGCGGCGCCACCCGCGCCCGTGGAGCCGGTGCCTCGTGGAGAGGCCCTCACCACAGGTCTCATGGCGGCAGCGAATGACGCCCCCGCAACCTCTACAAGAAACCGAAAGGGGCGCAGCGGTAAGAAGCGTTCCCGCACGCAGCCCCCTCGGGCCGCTACCGCCTCTGTGCCCCCCGCCGGCCCGCCCGCGCACATTCCGCAGGCGCCGGCGCATGCGCAACAGCGCCAGCCCGAGCGCACACGAGCGCAACCGCCGATCTCCGCTCGGGTAACTTCGGCGCAACGAACACAGCCGAACTTGCCCGAACCTGCCCGAGTACCTCAACGCAGCACAGCTCGACCCAGCTCGACACAGCTCGGCTCAGCACCGGCACACCTCGACCCAGCCAAGCGGACGGTCATACGAGCGGCGTGCCAGGTGCTCCAGAGCACGATGGACGCGCTGGAGGAAGGCGCCGACCCAATACCCATCCTGATGCAGGGCCTGTTGAGTCTCGTTCAACAGTGAGTATACGCTTCATTTACTGGAACGCGAGCGGGCTCAGCAAGGAGAGAGCGACACTACTGCGCCACCTCATGCGGGAACAACGAGTAGACGTCGTCCTCCTAAACGAGACGCACCTGGGCGCGCCTGACAAACTCAGCGCGTCTGGCTACGTCTCGTACAGACAGGACGAATGCTCCCCGTATGGGCGTAAGTACCGCGGACTTGCGATCCTTATCCGCAAGTCCATCCCTCACACCCCACTCCCCGCTTTCGCATCCCAATCCTTTTCCGCGCTCGGCATCGAGGCGGAGTTTCCGGTGGGCAGGCTGCGAATGTATGCTGTATACAGGCCGCCCGGGGGGAGAGTTGACACGAACGAGGTGAAACGTCTTTTCGCCTCGAGCGTGCCGACGATCGCCGCGGGTGACTGGAACAGTAAGCATTCGCACTGGCTATCCCGCCTCGATTGTTGCAACGGCAAAGCCCTTTATAACATTATCGATTATAACGACATTGTTATAGAGGGCCCTTCCGAACCTACTCATTATCCTCGTACAGACTCCCACCAAGCGGACGTCATCGACTTTACGATTCACAATGTGATCCGCCAGTCGATGACGCAAACTGTTATTGTGGACGATCTCGGCTCAGACCACCTGCCGGTATTGGTCGAGATCACCGCAAACAGTTCCGCGCTTGCCCCATCCTACTCCCGCCGCTGTGTCAATTGGGAGTTATTTGCGAATACGCTTGAGCGCTCCACGCCCTCACGCGCGGTTTCAAGCGCCGAGGACGTGGAGACATTCGCAAATGACTTGCATGAAGCACTTAAGTCCGCTCTTTCCCAGGCCACGACACTCAAACCGTCCACGTCCATACTCCCCCCTATTCCTTCTCACATTAAAGCCCTTATCCAGAGGAAGCGAGCTCTGCGACGGCAGTGGCAGCATTCGCGCTGTCCCACCCTCAAGCGGCAACTTGCTCGTTTGCGAGAGCAAGTTAGCGATGCGCTTGAGGCGAACAGGATCGAGGGCTGGCACCGTGCGATCGACTCGGCCGCCGAGGACTGGCCCTCGCTCCACAACCTCTGTCGCAGGCTTAAATCCTCAGCCGCCCCCGCGCGCCCACTCACCGATTCCGCGGGTAATTATATATACGCCCCTCAGGGTCGCGCTGACTTGTTCGCCGAACATCTGGCACAAGTTTTTCAGCCGAACCCCCTGACGCCGTCGAGCGCCGCCCACGCAGCAGTGGTGAACGAACACCTATCAGGTTTTCTAGCATCACCGATACCGCCCGCTGAGGAAGTATTCTTCACCTCCCCGTCCGCCGTCCGCCGTGCGATTTCGCGTACAAAGTTGCGCAAAGCGCCCGGTGAGGACGGCGTGACGAACGAATCCCTTCGCCACCTCCCCCGTAAAACAGTCGCGGCTTTGTCGCGGCTGTTTAACGGTATATTGCGCGCCGGTCATTTCCCTTCAGTGTGGAAAACCGGTCGCGTAATAATGATCCCCAAACCCGGCAAGAATGCCTCCTTAGCGGGCAGTTATCGACCCATCACCTTGTTGAGCACAGTCTCCAAAGTGTTCGAGTCACTACTGCTGCCTATGCTGCGTCCGTACGTGTCGCCGCGCGCTGAGCAATTCGGCTTTCGCTCGGCACACAGTACCACCCTTCAGGTATCTAGAGTATTGCACCATGTTAGCTCCGCCTTGAACAGGAATGAGAGAGCGGTCGCAATATTCCTAGATATCGAAAAGGCTTTCGACCGCGTCTGGCACGAGGGTCTTATATATAAGATCCTTACCACTACCCAATGCCCCGCGCGGCTCGTGAGGATATTGCACTCCTTCCTCACGGACCGCTCCTTTCACGTTTCCGTGTCCCCCGCCATTTCCCGAAACCACTCTGTGCAGGCGGGTGTCCCGCAGGGCAGCTGTTTATCGCCCGCGCTATACTCCGCCTACACAGATGACTTCCCCTCCCCCGCGCCAAATTCTAATCAAATCCTCGCGCTATACGCCGACGATGTAGCTTTAATCGCCGCATCGTTGAATACAACGCATGCGATGGTTAAGGCGCAACGCTGGCTTGATGAGTTGCCTGCGTATTTCGATCGTTGGCGGATATCTGTTAACGCGCGAAAGACACAGGTGATTCGGTTCGGTGGTTTGACTCCCTCCCACCAACTCACTCTGGCTGGTGAGCAGATCCCATGGTCCGATACCGTCCTTTACCTAGGTGTAACTATTGATTGCCGGCTTCGCTTTAACAGCCACGTGAAGCAGGTAATTAACAAGTGCAAAGCCGCCCACGCCATACTTCGTCCGGTGTTATACTCTGAACTCCCGCTGCGTATAAAGGTAAGCGTTTATAAAACCTACCTACGGCCGCTCCTCACGTACGCCGCGCCCGCCTGGTATGTGTATGTGTGTGAAAGCCTGCGCCGCAAAATGCGTGCGCGGCAGTCACTCGCATTACGCGCTATCGTCGGTGCGCCGAGGTATGTGAGAAACGAGCTAATACGTAGCGATCTCGGTGTAGAAACGCTGGACGAGTTTATCCTTCGTCTCTCCCAAAACATGTTCTCGCGGGCGGACGCCTCCTCTCATTCCCATCTCCGAGAGATTGCTCCGCACCGCGCCATTCCCGGGTCGCGTCGTCCGAATCCGCGCGATCTACTACCACCCCCCTCTCCTAAGGCGAACACGCCGTCCTCACCACCGGCATTGCAAACAATGCCGGCACCATACACTGCGCCTCCAGCGCCACCTACCGCCCACGCACTCTGTGCGCCCCTCACTACTCCCTCCTACCAAACCTACTCCCACGCGCAAATAGCGCAATCCTATACAACGCCCCCACCCACGCAAGCTCCGCCTGCGACGGCGCTTCCTATCGCGCCGTCTGTCGCCTCACCCTGCATAACTCCTACACAGTCGGTACACAACGTACCCAGCCAATCCACCGCCCACTCCCACGCGCAATTGGCGCCTCCTATCACACCCATCGGTTTTGTGTCGCTCCCGGGTTCCCTGTCCGTCCCCGGCTTAGACACAAGTCTAAGACGGGCTCGTAAAACCAAACACAGGTCGGTCGAGTCTTCGCAAAATGCGAAAAGGTTTAAAAAGTCGGGCACAGTCTCCTATACTGTGCCCCAATTAACAAATATTTCTATCCCCAAACAGGGCGATTCGTCCTCCCAGTGACCTGCCCGTATTAGCGGGCAGCGCTATCAACCTGCTGCAGAGGACGAATCGTCCTGAACAGCATCCCCCACGCAGCCTCCTAACGGAGGCCGCGTGTGTGAAGACCCTTGCTGCTGCGCATAATACGCACCACTCCGCACAGTCAAGAGCTCATCACTTGAGCAACAGCAAGAAGCAAGAAGTCTCATGGTCAACAGTCGTCGCTCAGTGTACCTACTACTATTGTATATAGTAATAAGAAGCTATTGTACGTCGTTATTAAGAAGAAATTGTACGTCGTTATTATCAAGAAATTGTACATCGTTATTAAGAAGAAATACAGTCCACTGAATTAAGAAAAGGCGGGTTTTATTATATCCCCAATTGGCCCCCCAAAGAGGTTGGCCCTTCGGAAGCCGGATCAATAAGAAACCGGTACGAGCATTAAGAAGACCTGGTTGAAGACCGAAGAGACCCAAGTAACATCAAGATCACCCAACGGTGCGACGGGCAGGCGTTTGCAGTGCAGAGCGGCGCAACGAGTCAGCGCAGCGAGCCAGCACAGCGAGCAACGCAGCGAGCCAGCGCAGCGAGTCAGCGCAGCGAGTCAGCGGCATCGTGGTGATCCAGCTTCAATTAAAAAACGCGGTTTTCACCGCGCCTCTAATTCACAGCACCTAACGGTGTCAAAGGCTGTGAATTCAGAGCTTAACGCTGTTGCAAGACAGTGGTGCAGTGCGTGGTGTGACACTGCCGGTTCAGTCGAAAGGCGCAACGGGCGTCGAACCGAAAAGCACTGCTACGCCGGTAAGGTGTTGGACGGTATTGGGACCGGACTGTAGGTACTGCCAAAAGCACCGGACACTCCCGCCGGTGACAGAGCACCCAGTACTTTCCAGCACTCTCTGCCGGGTAGGCCCTCCCTTTCCTATCCTTATATTCCATCCCTGAAGGAGCATATCTCGGTGCGAGCCGAGCCCTCCTGAAGGTCTGTTAGGGCCAGTTAGGCAGGTAGGGGGGCACCAGCGCCCGAAGAAGATGCCAACAACGCGCAGTCAGACTACGGGGGACGCAAATAGGGTACACGCCGAAGGTCCTGCGTCGGCATCGGCCGACACCTTTGAAGTCCCGGACACACACGTTGGGGTAGGCACGACGACACCCGCGATGACGACACCCGCGACGATAGTAGGAACGCAAGCTAGGCGCACCGCGGCGCCATCGGTTAGATCACAACGCTCGTCGGCGAGCGTAACGGCTAGGATCAAACGGCGAGAGTTAGAAACCGCGGAAAAGCTAGCTGCATTTAGGCGGGAAGAGCTACGCATCGAGGCCGATTTAGAACGAAAACGACTCGAGGCGGACGTCGTCGATATTCGGGAAGAAACAGATAGGGAGAGCGTTGAGGGAGAGATTATTAATCATCGCGTGAACGATTGGTTAGAGCGAAGTATGCCACGGGGGGAGCCGGAAATCCCCAGAGCCGCGATAGGAGCAGAGGCGAAGACGCCGCGGAACCACTCGCCAGAGGCACGGCGGAGTACTACAGGGATTCGTGAGCTGACGTCTCGTCGCGTACCGGATAGGCATAGGGACCAACGATCACCGTCGCCGCGGCGACAGAGCGATATAGAAAAACTCGCGGTTACGTTAGAGCAGCTAACGAGGAATCGACCGACATCAAGGCAAGCTATGGAGTTGCCAGGCTTTAACGGGGCCCCGGGCGAATGGCTACCGTTTAAAGCAGCGTATGTAGAAACAAACGCGCAGTATAGGTTCACGGCAAGCGAGAATATAGCACGCTTAAGGTCTTGCTTAAAAGGAGAAGCGAGGCAAGCCGTATCCGCGTTATTGTTTACAGCGAACGACCCGGACGTTATACTAAAGACATTAGAGCAATGTTTTGGAAGACCGGAGGTTATTATAGACGGCGCTTTAGAGGACATTAAGCGTCTGCCGCGTTTAGGGACCACGCCCAACGAAATAAATCAGTTCGCGATAAAGTTGCAAAATATAGTTACGATAATATCGTGTCTAGATGAGCGAGGATACTTGCAAAACCCGATGTTAGCGCGAACTGTAGTAGACAAGTTGAGCCCGCACATGCGGTCACGCTGGTGCGATTACGCGGAAGACCATGGAAATTACGCGGAGCCAGAGATTACGACACTATCACGCTTCCTTATGCGAGAGGCGGATAGGAGTCTAAGGCACACTTTCGCGTCCTCGGGGCTCGCTATAGGCGGTCGAAGCATCGGTAGGTATAACGAGCCGGCACAACGTAACGAACGCAAACCAATGAAAGTATACGCCACCGCGGCGGTGGAGAGTAAGGACGTATGCTTTTGTTGCGGGGCGGAGCATAAGACGTTTACGTGTAAAAAGCTATTAGCGATGCCAGTTCAAAAACGATGGGAATGGGCGAAAGAGACACACGTATGTTTCCAGTGTCTGAATAGCAAACACAGACGTTTTCGATGCAAAGCAAAACGCTGTGGCACGGAGGAGTGCCGGGAAGGTCATCACGCGTTATTACATTTACAAGAAAAGAAAAATAACGAACGTGAAAGCGAACACAGCGAGGACGTAGCCGTACATACGGCGTCCATCCACGCCACGACGGCTCTCAGTAAAGTACTACTTAAAGTTTGTCCTATCACCGTCAGAGGCGCTGGCGGTGAAGTAGAGACGTACGCGCTACTGGATGAAGGGTCCACAGTCACCTTGATAGACGATGAACTCGCAAACATCGTGCGCGCACAGGGGCCAACGCAGCCGCTAAGTATAAGGGGTATCTCGTCTGCTACGAATGAGAACGAAAGTAGGAAAGTAGAGATTAGTATACGCGGCCGCGGCCAGAGCGATTTCAAACAAATAAAAGCGCATACGATGAGAGACTTGCGTATCGGTAGTCAGACGGTGCGAGCCGAGTATCTAGTACACTCGCACCTAACATCGTTAAGGTCACGTGACTTGTGCTACGAAAACGCGACGCCTAAAATACTAATTGGAACGGACAACTGGCACTTAATCGTTTCGCGACGCTTATTGGTCGGCGGGAATGACGAACCGGCGGCGTCACTTACCCAGTTAGGATGGGTCATTCATGGGACCGCGCCGCGCCGATCGATAACGCGGGACGATGAGAGGGTGTTACACGTCGTGAGCGATAAGGAATTTAAAAGTAACACAGAGGACGAAAACCTGCGCGATAGAGTGGAAGCACATTTCGGAATAGACGCGTTAGGTATTTCAATGCGCGTGAAACCGTGCGAGTTAGATGAACGCGCGGTACGAGCCTTCGAATCGTCGGTCGCGCTGAGGGACGGGCATTATGAGGTGGGACTGCCTTGGAAGAATAGCGATATAATAATGCCACCTAGCTACGAAGCGGCCCGGCGACGATTACAAGGGATCGAGTTGAAAATGGATAGATCGCCGTCTTTTAAAGCGGATTATACGGCGCAGATAGACAGGCTCATCAAGGAAGGATACGCCAAGAAGTGTGAAGGCAGCACACACGCGACGCACGAACTAGATACGCGACTTTGGTACTTGCCGCATTTCGCGGTAACGAACCCGAACAAACCGGGTAAGATGCGGCTAGTATTCGACGCGGCGGCGCGCGTGGGAGGCCGCTGCCTCAATGACGTATTATTGGATGGGCCCGACTTGTTACAATCGCTCAACGGCGTATTATTTCGCTTCCGGGAACGGCCCGTGGCAGTATCGGCCGACATAAGAGATATGTTTTTGCGAATAAAAATACGTCCGGAAGACGTGGCGGTGCAGCATTTTCTGTGGCGAGGGGACGACCGAGTAGGTCCGCCGCAGAAATACGTCATGACATCCATGATATTCGGAGCGAGGAGTTCGCCTTTCTTAGCACACAGCGTGCGTAATAAATGCGCTCAAGATCATCAAGAATCCCACGCACTAGCTTACGAGGCCATCACGCTTAATCACTACATGGACGACTGGCTGGATAGCTTCAGCTCCGCGGAAGTGGCCGCCCGCACCATACAGGAGGTTAGAGAAGTCCACGAACGCGCGGGTTTCCATTTAGCAGGATGGAGCGCGAACATAGAGGAGTTACTCGCACCTGTATGTAGAGAGGATAGAGCCGGCGCTCCGCGTGAGCTAGGCGCCAACGCCCACGCATATGAAAAAACGCTAGGCATCTTGTGGTTATCGGGTAGCGATGAGTTAGCATTTAATACGGCAATGAATAGGATTCCGGGCGACATTAAGAACGGGCAACGCGTACCAACAAAGCGAGAGGCGCTAGCGACGGTTATGGCGTTATTCGACCCACTCGGCTTGTTGAGCCCGTATACGGTCACAGCCAAGATTATGTTGCAAGGGCTGTGGCGCAAACAAGTCGCGTGGGACGAACCATTGCCCGTCGAGGAGGCTGAAGCCTTCAGCGAATGGTTATCAGATATACGGTACATAGAAGCGTTGAGGTTGCCGCGCTGTTATGAAAAGAAAGAGATAGCAAGTAGGCAGTTACATGTGTTTTGCGACGCGAGCGAGCAGGCGTATGCGGCGGTCGCATATTGGCGATTTGTGAACCATGACGGCAGCGTGTCCGTGGCGCTGATCGCAGGAAAAGCCAGAGTAGCTCCCATGAAGGCGCAAACGATACCGCGGCTCGAGCTGCAGGCGTGCCTAATAGGCGCACGCCTAGCGGAGTCAATTATGCGCGAGCATCGGGAACCGTGCGAAGCTACATTCTGGAGCGATTCGAAGACAGCACTGCATTGGATTAGGAACGAATCCGCGCGATACACGCCGTACGTAGCGCACAGGCTCACCGAGATCACCGAGTTAACAAACGCAAAGCAGTGGCGATGGGTACCGACAGACAAGAACGTAGCGGACGCCGCCACACGAGCAGGAAATACCGCACTTACGAGCACGAACAGCTGGTTTAGGGGACCGCGATTCTTATTAGAATCGCCCGAGACGTGGCCCCAGGAGAGCGTAGGAAAACCAACAACAATTTCATGCGAAATCGTAGCGCACGCGACAGTAGTAACACCGTTGATAGACGTAACGCGGTTCTCAACGTATACCCGATGCGCCCGGGCGTTAGCGCGCGTTTTATTGTTCGTCGCTAAATGCCGTAAGCAAATACGAACTATGGACGTAACGTTGATGGAGCAGGCAGAACGGACGTTGTTGAAGCAGGCGCAACGAGAGAGCTTCGCAGATGAAATCAAGGCGCTCGAGTGCGGCAGAGGCGTCCCGCGCACTAGCCGCGCGTTTAAGTTGAACGTGTGTATAGACGAAGACGGGCTATTGCGCTTGAGAGGACGGATTAACGCAGCCGACGTTCCTGAATTAAGAAAACGGCCGGTCCTACTCGATGGCAAGCACCCGCTCACACGTCTCATCGTCATTAAAGAACACAGTGAAAACGCTCACATCGGTCGCGAACACGTAGTAAATAATTTACGGCAAAAGTATTGGATAATAGGTATACGCGCCGTAGTAAAATCGGTTATAAGTAAATGTGTCACATGCACGGTGAAGAGACGCAACCCAAGTGTGCCCATAAAGGGCAACCTACCGCGGGTACGACTAGACATGTATTCCCGTCCATTCGCGAGTACCGGAGTAGATTGTTTCGGCCCGATGACGGTCACGGTAGGTAGGCGCAGAGAGAAACGGTGGGGAATGCTATTCACGTGTATGACAACGCGCGCGATACATTTAGAGATCTTACATAGCTTGAGTACGGACTCAGCCATAATGGCACTACGTAGGATGGCCGCGCGACGCGGGTGGCCAGCGGTTATAATGAGCGATAACGGTACTAACTTTCGCGGCTCCGACGTCGAATTAAGGCGCGCCTACGCAGAGTGGCTGCCAGAGTTGGAAGGATGCGCACTGGGAAAAAGAACAAAGTGGAGGTTCATCGACCCGGGCGCACCCAACCAAGGGGGTAGCTGGGAGCGGCAAATCCGTACGGTTAAGAGCGCATTGACGGTTGTATTAAACGAGCAGGCACCCCGGGACGAAGTGCTACAAACGTTAATGAACGAGGTCGAGTTTACGGTAAATTCGCGACCGCTTACGCACGTCTCAGTCGACCCTGAGGACCCGGAAGCGTTAACTCCGAACCACTTCTTACTAGGAACGGCAGACGGTATGCCAGTGATAGGTTCCAGTAACCGGTTGGACAAGCAGGCTTGGAGGGTTGCGCAAGCGCTAGCCGACGCTTTCTGGGCTAGATGGGTGAGGGAGTATTTGCCTACGCTTACACCGAGGGGAGACGCGGTACGGTCGACACCGAACGTCAAGAAAGGGGACGTGGTGTTGATAACAGACGGCATATTACCGCGCAACGTGTGGCCTTTAGGGCAAATAGAACGTGTGTACGAAGGGACGGACAAGGTGGTGCGCAGCGCCGACGTAAGGACCAAGGGGGGGATTTTTAGGCGACCCGTTAGGAGGTTAGTCGTCCTCCCGTTAAATGAGGGCTCCGAGGTTCTGCGCCGGGGGGAGGATGTTACGGACGACAACCCCTTGTAAATAGTTTCACCATGTCTTAAGTATTTTTTAATGTATAAAGTTCCTTCGTGTGTTTTTATTGTAGAATAGAGTAACGTTTTATAGTGTGTTTTTGATTATCTTTTTATAATGTTTTAGTGTGATATTATTGTATGTAATTAGAGAGTTTATAATACGTTGTTATTTTGCTATATTTTATTATTATATCGAGTCTATGTAAAGTATAACGTAGTAAATTCATTTCGGTAGACGCACGCGGCACTTTTACCACCGTCGGGTGTATACTGTGTAAAAATGCACCTCTAGCCTACGGGGTACGGCGTCTTACCCACCGTCGGGAGTAATCCCTATAGTTTTGTATAAGAGAAACGACTTTTGACCGCATAATACGCACCACTCCGCACAGTCAAGAGCTCATCACTTGAGCAACAGCAAGAAGCAAGAAGTCTCATGGTCAACAGTCGTCGCTCAGTGTACCTACTACTATTGTATATAGTAATAAGAAGCTATTGTACGTCGTTATTAAGAAGAAATTGTACGTCGTTATTATCAAGAAATTGTACATCGTTATTAAGAAGAAATACAGTCCACTGAATTAAGAAAAGGCGGGTTTTATTATATCCCCAATTGGCCCCCCAAAGTGTGTGTTAACGCTTTATGGTTGGCACATTTGTGACTAGCGTAAAAAAAATTCGCGTTTTTCTGATGAAATACATCCGTAAACAGCACAATATCTAACCATTTTCTACGAAAAACGATAATCACAAATCCAAAATAATAAAATTATAACTTTAAGTCAATTTGATTAATGTTGTCAATCTTCGTTGCGTATCGTCCTTGCAGAAAAATATGGCCCATTTTATGTCTGATCGCGCGGGGGTGAGGTAAGTTTAATTTTGGCGGGAGGCGGAGAGTGTCCGTTCTGTAGCGTTTAGCTATTATTATGTATTCTGTGCTGAAAGTCCGCTTTTGTCCCTGACAATTCAATACAATCGCTGCTCAATATTTTAAATTTCCTACAAAAGTCGGAAATTCTAAAGGAGACATAGAAAAATTCATATCACGATACCTATAAAATTATGTCATAAACGTTTTTCGTTGTAAAACTGTTATAAAACATCCTTAATAATTTTTGCCAACTCAAAAATTTTCTCTATTGATTAAACTCAAACAGGCATAGACAAAAGATTTTCGTTTCACTAGTTCACAGATTGTATTTGAAAAGAAATCATCGTTGGGGTATTACGAATAATTAAAATTTATAAGAACGTTTTTCATATTGTCTGTTAATTGGAGTCGAATTGGAAATTTTAATATTCTCAACACGAAATTTTCTTAATAGGTATGCATAAAGTATGGCTTCTTTTTATTTGATTTTTCTTCAATGCGTTGTAAAAGGCCTTCGTGAACTAAACTGGTTGACCCAGCTTCGACCTAATAACATGTTTATTTACAAAATAAAATCTATAGGTGTGACGCTTCTGTTTGTAAACAACGAAATGAAATATGGTTTTTTATATTTTTTCAATGAACCCGGATACTTTGAATGACGTCACGACTCACGCTATTAAATGATATTAAAATATTTAATTTTTTTGCTAACATTTAAATTTATTCGCAAAAATAAGCACACTTCACAGCATCATAGAAATTTAAATTTCAGCGAGGTGTATACAGCTTAAACGAATTGCTCTCGTGAGATTTCCTTTGCGTTATTTGAGTCACAATTTTGCACGCGTTTTTTTCGCAATTTTCATAGAACTTTATTATTTATTTTTAATATTTTTGCGATTTACTCATTATTCAAAGATGAATGCTTTCTGGTAATCATTTAAATGTGAATATGTTTGGTAATGATCCCAGTAGGTTTTTGCTTAAAATAATTTCCCTCAATTCGTAATTTCGCAGTTTAAATACAATCTACAATTTATTGAACACAATATAAAATAATAATGTATATTATTATCTAAAATTTTGTGTAAAACATATCTGAAATGCTAGCGACTCTCAAGACAATACTATTGTAGTTGTACCTTAGATGGACAAGAAAATTAAAAAAAAATATCATCTATTATCGTGTCTTAGAGCTCTGAAAGCAAAAGAAAATGCACTTCCTGAGGTCGCTCCAGAGGTGGTTTTACGACGTGCAAACCTGGGAGCGGTGTTGACATTGTTACTTATAAAATATCTTTAAAATAAATTGCTCTAGCCGTCCTCACAAATGTTCTTACAAGGTATATCCATTATACAAGAGATAACTGCTTAGAAATTGTGTGCCACGTGTAGTTTAAATAGACTTTTTCGATGCAATTTTATTTATTTTTTATATGAAGTGATCGTCACAAATCGAGTCGAACGTTGAATGGATTTTTTGAAAGCCAAACCAAATACTATTTCAGTTTAGCAGATTAAACTCGTATTGTGCTTTTTACTAAACTGTTGTCAAAAGAACAGTGATTTGGTATTTACTAACATATTTTTGTACCTATGTGAAAATTGTTAATGTGAATATTCGTATTTTATTTCATTGGATACTAACATTTTTCAAAATTATAACCAAATATGTTTGTGGGTTGATATAGCCATAGACTGAACCAAGTTAAAGATCTGGGCATTGTTTTTGATGCTAAGTTAACTTTCGTTCCTCATATAGAGTACATTACCTCCCGGGCATATAAAATTCTAGGATTTTTAATTAGAAATATAAAAGTATTTCGGGATAATAACTTAAAAATTTCGCTATACAACTCATTAGTACGAAGCATTTTGGAATACGGATCGGTGGTTTGGAGACCTCACTATGCGACACACATGTTAAGAATAGAGCGAATTCAAAAAAGATTTATTTGGCATTTAATTTATTCAAACGGACTATCAAGAAATAGTTTGCGTTCCTATACTAATAGACTGGAATTTTTCAAAATGACTTCTTTAGAGGAACGGCAAATTTTAATCGATCTTATTTTTGCATTAAAATTGTTAAATAATAAAATTGATTGCCCTCAACTTTTGAATAAAGTAAATTTTCGTGTCCCTAGTAGGTATCCCCGAAAGCAAATTGATCCACTTGTTCCACCAGTCCGTAGGTGTAAGTTCGGAGCCAACTCTCCTATTCCAAGACTGTGCAAGATGGTAAATAAATATGGTGATATCATTGATATTAATAATACCTCTCTCCGAACTGTTCGTAAATTGTTTGTATGTAAGCTTAATGGATAGCATGTAGTCATAGTTATTAAAAATTATATTATGTTCTTAGCCTTATGTTCTAACACCAAAATAGCAATTTATTATAGTTATGTGTTAGTAATGAGACGCAACTATTTATTGTTTTTATTATATACATTTTCCTTTGTTCTCTTTATAATGTAATGTTGTTTTTTCTCTTCTCGCTGTTGAGTTTACAATTAAAAATTGTCAGTTTGTGTAATTTATATTTGCATGTTGTGAATACCTATAATTGTTTGTTACATTTAGAAGAATACAATAAGTCTGTAATTAACTAATAATTAATGAAACAATGTAAACAAACGTTGGTATTTCTAATAAATAAATAAATAAATAAAATAAATAGCTTTGCCTACTTGGGAGCAGTCAGCAGGAATAGGAAATGCAATTTTAAAAGCCACTCCAAAAGCAATTAGACTCTCATAAATAAATTTCACCATTAATTAGATAGTTCCTTGTGCTAATTGCATACTAATTTAGCTAATAGATTCAATGCAATGTCGGCGACTGCATTTTACGACTCAGCATCATTTTGTAGGCTTTCGAGATATCTAAATTTAAAGGAAAAAAAACTTTTGTGTACATTTATACATAGAATATGATGTTATTATGTTATAGACGACTTTATTTGTTATTTCCAATTCAATAAAAAATATTCTTCCATATAGGAAAATATAATATTGAGTTTTGCGGCTTAAATGTCAAATCATACAATTACCAAGTGATGCGATGATTTATTTAAAACATTAACCTTATTTTCAATGGCACTCGATTGTGTAATGAAGCAAAGAGGGGTCCTACATTTATAGAACAAAGGGGTTCGAGTTATCTATACACATGGCTTTATATTGTCAATATTACTATGAAATCTTTTAACTCCATGTGTCCTTTAGTCCGTCAATTCATTATGAATAAAATAAATGACATTTATTTCGAGCTGTTTTTTAAATTCAGAGAGATTACGAACAGCTTTCTGACTGCTGCTTCGCCCGCGTACTTTCTCTAGTCACCTGATCATTGTACTTAAAAAAATATATCATAAAATCGCTCCGTTTCGACGAGACACACAAAGAAACAAACACTTTCGCTTTCATAATATCAGACGTAATAAGGATAGCCTTTGCTTTTATAAAAGTGGTAATTACTAATATCAGTATATACAGTAGAGTTTAAAAAAAATCTCAAACTTTTAAAATTGTCAGTTTTCCCTTCTACCTCAAACATGCCAAAGATTTTTGAAACAACATAGGTTACACCCAGTGTCACTTTATTTCAACGCAGTATCGTCATAAAAGCGCTATTACCCCTTGTGAGTTCAGGCTTTATGAGTTCTATGTATTTAATTAAAGTTTTAACTTACACCTATACCAGTTAATGAGGGTGTTAATAATACTTACTCATTTATATATAAGAAAGTTTGTTACTTCATGATTAAGGTTGTTAAATATAAAGGCAAGGTATTAGCGACAAAGTTGATTCAGTAGATGAAAAGATATAAAAGTTTACATATTATATGAATATGATGGTTTTCTATATACATAATCTTAATATATATAAATCTCGTGTCACAATGTTTGTCCTCAATGGACTCCTAAACTACTTAACCGATTATAATAAAATTCGCACACCAAGTGCAGTTCGATCCAACTTGAGAGATAGGATAGTTTAAACATGTAGGTACTACGGGAGAAGCCGGGGGGCCCGCTAGTACAAATATATATTACAATGTACATATTAGTATTTTGACCATTAACAAAATAGGTACTCGTCTATTTTTAAAGGAAATATATACACAAATTTTAAATAAAACTATGAAAAAGAAAATAATATTATTTCCTTCATTCCTTAAATGTTTTTAATCTGTACGAATGAAAGAAACCAGCAAATTAAATAATACCACGAAGTGAAATAACTCTATATTATTCATTGGGGTGTGTTCAAGCTTACGGTGAACTTTTACCTTAAACAAGGAAAATATGAAAACAAAGTACGTCATGTACCTTTTGTTATTAGTTGTTTGTTTATATTCTAATTAAAATACACTAGGTAAATAGTGAAATATTCATTTAATACCTACCTAGTGTAAAAAAAACTTCATAAGTAAGTATTTGTAATTTTGATAGGCCTGCATTCAAATGCTTTATAAATATAATATTTTTTATGGAATAGAAAAAAAATATGCCTGAGCATGTTGTATTTCCGAAATTGAATATCGTTCGCCATGTAGAGAAATGATGTTTTTTTTTTATTAATTTCGCCAATTTGAGAAGTGACGTTAATTCAATGCTAAATGAACACATTTCCTTCCATTCATCCTGTTTTTGCTTTACATTTTTTGTCCTTTTTTTTTAATTGTTCACAAGCCCTATATTTATTAGGTTTCATAGTCTAAAGTCATTTAACTTTAAACGATGTCTATAAATAAGAATTAACTGGACAAATTTTCACTCCTCATAATCTTTATGAGTAATGTCGGTAATTATTTCAAATGATCTGGTTATTCCGAAAGGACACTTCTGTGTTTAATCTGAATTAATGTAAGGATTAACCGCTCTTTTATTAAACGATAGGTTTAATATAGCTTATATTTAATTACAATATTTCTTAATATTAATTATAGAAAAACGAAGATTTGTTGGTTCTTTAGGGTTTAAATATACGTTACTAAAATACTTCACAATAAAATATGTAATATTGTATGTCGGTTGAATGGTTCGTTGTTTAGTAAACATCTTCTTTGAATACTTATAAACTTTCACGTTCAGATATTGCTTTTTAAATTTTATTTTAAACGCGATGAATATATTATTCTTGCTGTCCAAACTCCGAACTCTTCAAAAATATCGTTAATCTGCTATTCCTTTTTATTCACAAACTCCTTTTACAAATCTTTCTCTTATCACGTGTCACGCAAGGTCCATTACGACACGTCGTGATAAGGACATGTTGCCTTATTGCCGTCTCTCGGTGAAGGGTGACGGGACAACAATACATATATTAGTCTGTTTGGGTGTGAAGGGACATGAAAGGGTCAATTATCGAGATCGTAAGGCGGTTTTCGGAAATATATTATTATGTAGACGTCTTATAAACATATAGTAAACAAAAAGTTGTATTAAATTATCCTGTAAATAAATAAATAACATATAGGCTTAATATCTTCATCCATGTTCGTGTTAGGTGGGTTGTGTAAATACCACGGCCCACCTACTGTTTCAAAAGGCGATATGGTGCCCAGAAGTCAGGCTACGTACAAATAGTGTCTTTAAATAGAAAACAGAAGCATGGAATTCTTCATCTTTCTTGCCTCTTGGATATAGCTCTCATAGTTGCAAAGGTTTGCGAAAGGCCCTTAAATCAAGCGAGGTACAACTTATAAATTCTCACTATATGTATAATTCAGACTTTCTAGACTTTCTTTTTGCGCTACCAGTGCGTAAGACGTAAATAATAAATATATTTTATTTATATCTATATGTACAACCTCGTACGCTATAAACGTAAAAAATAAACCTTCCCAAGCTAACAAACTCAATTAGGATCAAAACAATCGTCAAAAGATAATAAATCAAGCGAAGCAATAAGTTTATCCCGATCCGTCAAAGTCGAGGTTTTGCTACACTATTGCGTTCATCAAATAATGTTGTTTAGCCAACGTCCGCGGAATCAAATCTCGCAGTTTGCCCAATATCGGGGTAATAAAAAATACATGATCAAATTACGACGGGGAGAAAACAAAAATAACTTTATAGAAAATAAAACGCTTCATAAGATTTGATGGCTATAAACGGTTAGAGGTTAAAAGTAATGGCCGTAATTCTATTTTAAAAATCATAGTGATATTCAATTTAATTATTTTCAATATTGAGAAAGTACACAATATTAATTAACAAAGGCCATTCAAAAGTGCTTCTATATGAAGTCTAATTGAATAAATAAATGTTTGAGTTTGAGTAGGCCTAATCGTATATAGTTTGAAACTTCTGATAAAGTATTCGGCCAATATGAAATTATGTTTAGTGACATGAAATTATGCATCGGACATTTCGTACAGTTTGACCTAGAATGCTCGTTTAAGTACGACATTGTCTAGCAATATAGCAAAGCTTAAAGTTTATTTGAAGCAAGATATTGCAAATGTTTCCAAAGGATGCCGAACATACTTCCCGTAGTTGGTGACCGAGATGCAAACGTGTGAAGAAACTTAACCATGCATATTTAAGTTTTGACCAAATACTTGAGCGGTATTTCTTTGTGCCTATATCGTAGGTACTCGTTTAATTTTATACGACAAATTTTTAGAAGGGGATTTTTAATATAAAATGCACTACCAAATTCCTATTTTGTATTATTATTTGATAAATACTTAATGTTATAACTCTGGACACATAAATCACGCTTTCAGATAATGGTGTCAGCATAAAATATGTTTTCTGACTTATGACTACGAGTTTTTTTAAGCTTGGTATATAGTTTTTTTTTTAAACCTTGTAATAGTAAAAATGGAAGACATGTAACAACACTTTGGGGTATAAATACGTAAACTTGTGTAGCGTGATTCATATATGCACATTGGCTTATACCTATTTAAAAAGGCAAAAATAATTTTTTGGTGGTCTTTTTCATGTTTAACCCATTAGCCCCGCACGGCTCGATCGGTCCACGACACAAATATAGATTTTCTATTGTGTCTGTGATTCCGGGGCCTGAGTTATTAAAACTTTATTTAATTTGATAAATATATACCTGCAGATGAATCTGTTAATAAAAACTATACCTGTTCATTTTATGTTAGGTATAACTGAACTGTACCTGCCTTTCCAGTAGGTATAAAATGGTTTTTAGAAATTACAAATTGTTCGAAACAAACATGTGTTGTTCAAATCAATTATTCAAATCCGTGTCCCTTATAATGACGCCGTGAACACATGTACAACAAGTTACAAGCCCAAAGATAAGGGTGATCATCCCTCGATCCCAAAGGGATTATGAAGTTGTCTTAACTTTTACAAGGAATTAAAGTTTTAGGCCTTGTTCTGGCCCTATTCCGTATTCATATCCTATGACACCTTGAATTGTAAATAGAAATGGATAGAGGCAAAGCCTGATAAATGAAATATGTTCATCGAAAATATATTAATGAGTAGCACTTAAACACTAGGTACGTACAGCAAGTTTTTAATTTGGGAAATAATAAATATGATGAAATTTGATTATGATTTTATAGTAATTCAATTAAATTGCCATGACAAATAAACTAGCAATGTAACTACCATACAAGTACTATGGAATAATGCAAACAGTCCAATTCCCTTACATAATAGAGATAACGAATCCTTTCAATACAATTTATGACAAAAGGTTTATCTCTGCGGCTTCGTTGGCTTCACAGCGGAATTTCCTATATGTATGGATAAAAAGATTAAATATCTTGTTGCATACAAAGCTTGAAGAATCGTATTTATGATTGTGTGGTATTTGTCACGTCACGCGATTTGAAATAGCTCTGTGCTCCCTGGTTGAAGATTTTTGTAAGATTTTCAATATTTTAAGAGGTAACATCCTAATCCGAGTAATCCTAATAATTT
Source organism: Colias eurytheme (assembly GCF_061535395.1). Classification (NCBI taxonomy): domain Eukaryota; kingdom Metazoa; phylum Arthropoda; class Insecta; order Lepidoptera; family Pieridae; genus Colias; species Colias eurytheme. Next base: position 2,914,141 of record NC_142993.1, on the reverse strand, counting down.
AAAGCCGAGATAGGCAGAAAAAATAAAATGCGTATTATCCTAAATTCAATAAAAGTCCGTATACTTAACTACTTTTTTAATAGATAATATTGCACTAAAATATAAAAGTATACTGAAAGTTATTAAAAATTTAATACTGAAACGAATCATATTTTAAAATACCTTTAATAAGTCGTAGAATAGCGAATTCCGCAAAACGTTCTCACTTTCTGCGATGTAAGCTTTTGTTTGTAAGAAATTAAACTTCAGAAATACACGTTCTGTAGACATTACTTCCCTTTGGAGTATTTTTATTTATACATATTTATTTAACAACATACACAAATTAACTTTTCATTTTTGTTTCAACATTGTTTTTTCCTGCCCTTTTTAAACCTCGGTAAAGAATTTCAGACTTAGGTTCCTCATTATTTACTAGATTTCCGTTCGCGTTTTCAAAGAAAAACCCGCATAGTTCCCGTTTCTGTGGGATTTCCGGGATAAATGCCTATGTATTATTCTGGGTCTTCAGCTATCTACATACCAAATTTCATTGTAATCGGTTCAGTAGTATTTAGCGTGAAAGAGTAACAAACATCCATCCATCCTCATTAACTTTCGCATTTATAATATTTATATGGATGGATTAGGAGTAGGATTAATTATTCCTAACATCTTCAAGAAAACAAAAGAACCCACAAAACCGTTATAATGGTGTGGCTGTAGTAAATTACTAATATTTACGTATAAATAAAACAAGTCTCTTAAATTTTCTTGTGATAAAACAGAAATAAATTAGTTCTATATAGCATAATATTTTATACGCCTAAAAGTCATAAATCTAACTTTACCTTATAACAACAATTTTCTTGTATAAATATTCGTTATTTTTTCACGATATAGGGAAGCACATTAAAGTCGTTGGAAAATATTTACACAACGTTTATACAATATACATAACATTAACTAGCAACTTTGTACGGTTGTATTCTTCGGTGCATAATATTTTTGGTGGAACAATTTTGACAGTCATAGATTTCAGAATTAAAAAGTTCTGCTGTCGTTAATATGCAGATAATTATGTTTCTAGTACATTGTTTTAAGGGCTGATTTTTCAATCCTTGGTTAAAACTTATTCGTCGAATAATGTATAAAACTACCATTTTAAAAACGTATTCTAATTGCCCGTATTTGACAGTTTACGTGACATTTTAATGTTATTGTGTAATACTTTATTGGACGGATAAGTTTTATCCAAGCATTAAAAAATCGGCCCTAAGTCTTTTTATGATATTATATAAACTCTAATTGGACCTGTTTGTCCCCCTACAAAATACGATAGTTCTACGGAAACACGTAATCAAAAAACGTATTACAAAATTAAAAATGTTAGTCAAAAACGTGTAAAGCACAATAGCGACGTTAAAAGTCCGATAGCGTAGTCGTCTTCTTTTCAAATCAGAACAGACAAAGCTATCTTAGAGAACGTCCATACAATGTTCTTTCATCTTTAACGATATCTGGAACACATCTAAAGGTTGAAGAAAACGTGTCAGGTGCACGTTTGTAAACGCCTTAATGGGTAAAGATTAACAAAGTCCTATTAAAAAATGCTAGATATTTTGTTGTTTCGTCTTTCCTGATTTTAGTTAAATATGGAATTGAATAACTTCTAAAATCAAAATGTTTAATTGTCTGTTTTAAAGAATTAATGATATGCAAAAGAACCTAAAAAATAGATATACTTATATTTCGGTAACATTCACTTTAAAAAGTAATGAAATTGAACTTTAACTTACACAACTCAATGTTCAAGTAACATTGAAGTAAGTCTTTGGAATATTTACCCGATGACCCATTTTGAATCTACATAATGTACATTGCCGTACATTATGTAGATTGTTCACATAACATTCAATACTAGAAAACAGGAAAATTATAACAATTTTCCCGTTTCTGTTTTTATTAATTAGAATATACATACGAGTTTCAACATGAAACTCTAAAATCAGGAACATTGAAGAATATGAAGAAAATTACTTTTGTTGTTGTATTTTTACAAGTTAAAAATTTTGAAAAGACACGAAACATTTGAAATTTCTGAAAAATTGTCCATAGATAAACCTTAAAAATTAAGACAGACAATTAAAAATTAAGTTGCCCACATGATATTTCTACTCTGTATTTTTCTCTCAATTTATAAACATCTTAACTTTCCCAATTTTCCGATAGGTACATCAGGTCACTAATCGTGGTAAATCACAGTGTACCTAGTATCGAAAGCAGAGCACGGCTACCGAAATTGTATTTATTGAATGTACGTGGGATACGAGATAGAGCCGTGTAAAATGTTAGAACCTTGTTACTTTTCACCTCCTTAAAAAGTAAAGGAAATTGTATCTCTTTTGAGACGGATCAAGAAGGTTCTATATATTACGATCTATTTAAATGTAGTATCTAGTATAGTAATATTATCTTTAGTAGTACAAAGGATATGATACTCACTGTATTCACTTTTGAAGGGTGAAGGAGGTACTTAGGAAATGTAATTACATTGTATTTCTTCCATAGTAAATTTTAGTTATTATATATTTAAGTGAAAATTTGTCTGTTTACTGTTTGGGTTTATGTTAAAAATTGTTAATATTTAATCATAAAAAATATAATAAATTGTTCTACATTTTAAAATATTTGAACTGAACAAATTTAAGCATCGGTTATAAACTTGGTAGTAACCACTCAAGAACAAGAATTAGAATGTTAAACAGAATTTTTACTATGTCGTAACTTTTCGTGAAATTTCTGTTGAACTTCAATGTTTTTTAAATACTATATTATTCATGCTTCTCCTAATTGATGCGATAAATTAAATAAAAAAAAATGTTGTGTGGTTTTATGAAACCACGGTAAAAGTGAAACTGTTCGAACGGTTCCGAACACTGCTTTGTGTAGCGCATGTCGCGTGACGGTCGGCTGCCGAGTAGGTATACCTACTCGGCAGCCGCGATACACGCGACATGCGCTACACAGACCAAACAGTTTGAGACGATGTAATAAAACTTTTTCTGGAAATCGACTTTAATCATTATAAATTGCTGAATAAGTCGACAATATATTATTATTATATTCTATTTATTTTCATACTATTTCGACACGATTCAAACAATAATCATTACAACAATAATAATCAAACATAAAATAAAGCCTATGAAAATCTGAAATGGGGTTCACAACTTTCAAAATTTTCCTACTATAAACGGCAGCTCCCATATGCTCTACATTCAAAAATTATTAAAGAACCATTTATTTTTCACCATCATTCTTGTTGTTAAGTTTTCAATATTAATCAATTTTCGTTCAAAATATTCGTTCACCATTCATCCACTTCCCAGCGGATACAACACAATCTTGCAACTCGTCTTAATTGCTTGTCGAAAGCAATTTTCTACATCACAAAAGTTCATACATTACTCTCATACAAACTTCTTGCTTGTAAAACTGTGTTTCTTGAGTTTACTTGTTGAACAAACTGTGCTTTACTCGAATAATAATATAATTTGAGTAATATTCTCGCTTTCCATATTCGATGTATTATGTAGGAACATATGACTAAGGCTGATAGAAATTAAGTTTCACTATAGCAGAAGCTTTATAATAATTAACGATTATATCTAATCTTTACCTTATGTCCCAATTTTTGTTAACTCCAAAAATTTACATATGTCTGTGAAAAAAGATACTAACTAATTTCCATAATATTCTTATTTCCATGTTAATTTTTATCAGCTTAATTTAGGCCATCCATCACAGCTGGGTACTAAAATTGTACCAATCAAAACGATCTTCTCAAAAATAATAAATAAAGGTATCACTTTGTTACCAAATTATCTTGGAACTTCTAACGATAATTGCTTTTGTAAAGAACAAAGAGATTTTATTATTTTAGATTTTATAATCGTCCGTTATCCATTAAAATACTTCATTAAGTAAATAAAGCTAATTTATCCCGGATAAATTATTATTAATACATTTCAATATTAAGGGGATAATATCAAGAGTACTCTAAAGATAATCACGGTATGTATTCGAAGTTTTGAGTACCTAAAGGTCATCTTGATTTTTCTTATCACTGTAGTGTAGGTTACAAATCGTGTTTTACTATCGCACCCACACTAACGTGTAACATCACATTGCAATTTGATTACACTACGTATATCAGTATTCTAATTACCAATTACCGTATTTTTAGATACCTGATTATCGTTCCGGTGCCTCAAGTTCAAAAAATCAATCACATCTATTTTTGTCAAGTAGGTAGGTAGGTATTTATGTTTATAGCCAGTCAATGTTAATAAAAGAAAAATATTCTTTAAACATTATATTGTATTATTATAAAGGATATTAATTTCCACTTCATAAAACCAAGTCGCAAACCTAAATCTCGTTAGCAATTCCGCTAAAATCCTTTTGTTTCGCGCGCTTTTTGTTATAAACATTTAAGGGGGGTTAGGCGGTCAGCGAAAATTCAGCTATTCGGGCCTGAGGTAAGCGGTGAGGGGGTCCGCGTTTAGTATGGAATCAATGTGCTCGAAACTGAAAATCGTAAGCGCCATTCACATTTTTATCAAAAAGTGAATGAAAATATTTAGTATTTTCCAAATCTAAAACAGTCACGAAATCGAGAAGGTAAATACCTATGTATTTGTGATTTTATACGAATTATTATCGTAAAATACAGTTGTAATGAGAATTTATATGATATTTTAGAGGTAACTTCAGGATTTTTTTTTATCGAGCAAAATTTTTCCAATCGTGTTTTGGAAACAGTCATCCCATCACACATACGTTCTGTAATACATATTAGAAATTTCAATGCGAAAAAGCTTCAATATTTTCAATTATAGCTCATAGAAAACAGTCCATTTTTCCGTTTTCACCTACTAAGGGCCCTTAAAGCATAGTTAACAATACTTTTTCGAGCACCGCATTATATAACAATATGTGCATTGTGCAAAGCTCCCAGCCAGGCTGGTGGACACGTTCTTACGGGCAATGTACGTCAACGACAGAATAATAAAACGAGCCAACGGTTAATGTCCATCCTTTGCTCCGTATGTCACGGCTTTATGACTTTCTTTGGTTTAAATTTTTAATCCAGTTAAGCTTAGACTGAGAGAGTGCAGATGGTTTAACAATTTACATGAGTTTATTGGTATGAGGTTTCTTTTCTCTGAATTTAAATATAAGAAGAAAGTCTGTAATATAAATTAGATAACTGTAGCTCAATATATTGTAATCATTTTAATAAATTGTATTTCAGCAACCGTAAAAAAGCTCACGTGAAATAAAACGTTCACATAAATTTACATTGCTAAACTTTACGCGAAAGACAGGCAACTCTTGTTCTGTAAGTTGAATTTTTTAAGTGACTTGAAATTTTAAAGATGCTGCAAAGAGAAACGTAACTGTCTTCCACGCTTCTCGATTGGAATTTTATTTTGCTCGACTATTGAAAGCACGATGGAGCAGCTATACTTTTCCTTGATTTTAAAACTAATAGAATTATTCAGTGTCATTAAGAAACAAATATTTTATTATTCATACCACTAATAATTGCACACATTTACCTCAATTTAAACAGATGACATAATAAGTAAAACTAGGATCATCCATTAGGCAAAATTTAACCACAGAATTTCTAATGTGCGTTCCACTACACGTAGATACCATTGTTATATGAAAACAACGAACGAATATTTTAATAGGCATCAACGATGTATCAACGCGATACACGAAGAGAACATTTAAATAAGTAGATACGTTATACAATTACACTACATACAAATTTTCATTAAGATTTGAGGAGTAGTAACATAATAAGTTATACATATATACGTTACTAATATGCTATAGTTTGATTGTCTTTATTTCGCGTATGTGGAGATAGGAGGTTGTATATATGTCGTGGCCATATCGTAGATTTGCTCATTTCATGAAATGGCCAATTTAGTTTGGCCAGATCGTTAAATCGTCAACGTTTCACGATTTGGTCATCCACATTTGGCCAGATCGTATAAAATATAGGTTAGGTTAGGTTAGGTTAGACTTTAATAAACAACGCACGAGCCGAGCGAGCAAAGCGAGCGTGCCCCGGCAGCGGCCGGCGAGTGCCAGAAGCGAATCGCTTTTTAAAAAAGAAACAAAAATGGTCGCATTTCGTGAAATGGCCATCCACGTTTGGCCAGATCGACGATCTGGCCAAATGTGGATGACCAAATCGTGAAACGTTGACGATTTAACGATCTGGCCAAACTAAATTGGCCATTTCATGAAATGAGCAAATCTACGATATGACCACGACATATATACTACTTTTTAATTCCCTTGGTCACTGTCGAAGCCGGTGTAAAACAAATAGCTGTAGAGTGTATAACATAAGAACTTTTCTTTAAACAAACTTTACGTCACGTGATTTATGTTCAGTGTTTCATTAACAAAGGTAAGCATGTCCATCGATCGACACACTCGCGGTATGTCCAATCAGCGCCATGCTCATTAGCATCGAGTGGGTTATGTCAACTATATGCATGATCGGTCATCGGCGATAAAAGATAATCGAATAGTAATATTAGATGTTTGTAGCAAATTGCCTTTTTTACATAAACAAACGCCCGGTTTGTCTTTTTACGGATTTTTTTTTCAGGATGAAGCAAATAAATGTTAGCTATCGACCTTAAGTTGAATCTTAACTTTGGCAATCTAAATTTAAGCTATTTTCTTAGTTTTAACTCTTACAAGTATTACGATTATTTTTAATTTTTATTTCTAACAATTTGAAACGATGCGTTTTCCGGGGTACGACTTTCCAGTACCTTTATACTGGAAAGTCGTACGTAATCATAGTTGTATCCCTTTGGATACAATTATGATTAAAATTACCTTATATTTTAGCCTATCCGTTTCATATCTATTGTAAATGATAACGTCAGTGTTGGAATCTTACAATGAAAAAATCAAATCTTGCTATTGTAACCCTTCTTGTATCATCTTTTTACATCCGTCATTTTTACTACAGGAACAATATTTACATACTATCTACATAAGTATGTAAATATTTCAGCATCACGGCCACAAGGGAATGTACCCAAACCCAAGCGTCAGTTTGTATTAGTTCAATCAATTGATCTTTACATATTTGCAATCGTATTTAGATATAGTAAATACCCTACTATGGAGATTACTGTGAATAGAGATGTCGATAGATATGCCTAATGTCTCATTTGTAAGTCATAAACATTAGGTAGGTACCTACATTTAATTCAACTGTTTAGTTTGTAGGTAAAGGTAAGAACTAAATAAAAATGAAAAAAAAAATAACTCAGGCATCAAGTCATTAATATAACATTTAAATAAATCAGTAAAACACTGATTATTAATTATAAAACTTTCACGAGTGACTATTTAACAAAATGTCGTGTCAACAAGGGCTTATAACAGTTAGGATAAATAAAATTTACGACCCCTACGTCTATATTTAACAAAGTCCCAAAAACTTTACTTTACGCGCCTTTAGACTCTGATCCGCAAATTTATTCTGTTTTGTTTATGACGGCTTAATTCATAATTGAGGTTAGTTACTGATTTTGTTTCGAAATTAATTTGAGATACGTAAATCTCGATACGGTCTGACAGTCTTATTAATAAACGAACAATATACTACTGTGATACTACGCCGCCAATAACTATTGAAGGTTGTGGTTGTGTCGTTATCTCTCACGTGACAAATTATAAAAATACTAGCGACCCGCCCCGGCTTCGCACGGGTGCAATGCTGATACTAAATACACTACAGAAAAACTGTGAACGGTGTATGTATAATATAAAAGCATAGCGGCCCGCTCCGGCTTCGCACGGGTATAAAATATATAGCCGAGCGGCCGGCCGGTACCGCCGCAAACGCTACGTCCCGCAATTTTTAAATCTGTAATATCTTCGAAAATATTCACTTAAATCATACGGTGTAAAGGGCCATATAGATCTATATTAAATGAACAATGTATTCAAGGTATTTAATTGGTTAAGGATTAATGCTGTATTGGTTAAAATCGCTTCGAAAATTAACCATTATTTGTCGTAAAAAGTAAATGACAAAAAAAAAGTTATTGTGGGTTATCCATAAGAGATAGACATATACCATCACGGACTTTTCTGTAGACCTTTTCAATGTGTAGGTATAATACTTAGTACATTATTTTGATAAAACTCGTAGGGTTCAGCCTCCCCCCCCAACGGTCCAGGCCTTGTCGTGGCGGAGGGGCTCAGTAGCTCGGAGTTATGGCCCTCTGAGTGAAGCGAAATTGGACCAGCGAGGGGCTGAACGGCTGGTTTAGAGTCGGGGAGACTCAACCGGCCCGACGGCCAGGGCTGGGTGTGGCCCAGCGGCCGCTGTGTGCGGCGTGGGATGGCGGCCAGAGGTCGTGGCTTGGCGGACCCCGTGTCCACTAGGCAAGGGTGGCGCTGAACGGCAGTTGGGAAGCCTCGACTGACCCGACGGCAGAGGTCCTATTTGTGGGCCAGAGAGGAGCCGGCTTTTATGCGGCGGTGGATGGCGGCCAGAGGTCGCGGCGCGGCGGGCTAGCTGGTTTAGCAAGCCACGCCGTGCAGCGGAGGGCGGGATCCCGACGCGTCATTGTGATGACGCGCGGAGACTCCTGCAGAGTGTGGGGCGGCGGCCGCTGTAATACGACCGTCTGCCAACTCGTAATCCGGTCCGTGGGGCCGGACCGAGGGCCGCCACCTCTGGTGAGGTGGGGGCTGCGAGGTAATCTCTATAAAAGTGCGCCGGAGGGTCTCCCGACGTGTATTTCACACATCGGAGGACCTTCCGGCGTGCACCCTCCGGCCGGACGGTGATGGGGTCGGGGGTTCGGGGGAACGCGGATGATGGAGCGGGGAAAGATCCATTGTCTGCGCGTTGGTGGCGTAATGCCTTCGTTCCAGCAGCCACCAGCGAGGGGGGTTCTAGTGGTGGGCCTGGAAACGGGCATCTGCTGGGCGGGACACGCGGTAGAGTCGTAACCGTTCCCGCAGTTCCGTCCAAAGCAGCGCGATGGAACAGAGTGGGGTTTTAGTCGGTAGAAATCCGACATAACCACGGCTCCATCCCCGGGAGCCGGGGGTATCTAAGAAGATTTCCCCACTATAAAAAAAAAAAAAAAAAAAAAAAAAAAAAAAAAAAAAAAAAGGGTTCAGCCTGCGTTTGCAATGTAAGCGGAAAAAATGTAATTTTTTACGACATCACATTAGAAACCTCAAAGTAACAGTACTTCTCCACTATTTAATGTATGTTATTATACATATAAACCTTCCTCTTGAATCACTCTATCTATTAAAAAAAACCGCATCAAAATCCGTTGCGTAGTTTCAAAGATTTAAGCGTACAAAGGGACATAGGGACAGAGAAAGCGACTTTGTTTTATACTATGTAGTGATTGAAAATCCAAAAGATCTGCAAGTCAAATTCCTGATTTATTTATTACGCTATGCATACGTTTATAGAAAAAAATATGTATACAGACCGCAGTCTACGACATTTTATTAAATAATATATATAAATTATTATTTTAGCAAAGAAATGACCTTTGATGACCAATCATAAAAATTCATTAGATCTTTAAAAGCACTTATATTAATTGTTTAATGTTTAATTAACTAACAGCAGAGAGAGACACTTTAGACCTGAAAACCAGCGCTATGCTGACCATATCGGCATAGCATATGCTGAGCGGCCTTACCCTTTAGGTCGCCAGTCGCCACACAAATTATATTCCTAGTTTTAATTTTTATGTTTGCTATATTTAAGAGTGTATTTTGATATTGTTTCTTTTTTTTGTGTTGGTGGTGGAAATATGGTGTGCCTAATAAAATTTATTTTAGGTATTCTTATTCTTATTCTTATAAATTATGAGAAAGTAGATATCGTAAAGGTTTTCACGACACATTTTAATTCGAAATATTTCTTTTTTAAATTAGTCTTATCAAAAAGTTTAGCAGAATACCTATTTTCGTCACAATAAACATTATCACGAACAAAAGCGCACAAAGGCTTCTTTCATAATGCCTTGAATTAAGATTACTAAAGCTAGATATCTTCTATACTTCCACGTAATGTGAAAAGCTATAACCGTTTACAGACAAAGCCATCGTATTAGGTGTTGTATATCTAACGATAAGAGCACACTTATGTAGTCCTATATACTTTAATTGACTTAATTATACTGGTATTAGCATCTTTAAGTTCATGAAACTTTTAAGTGTCTACATTAATAGATATAATATTATGGCGCTAAAAATTGTCCTCGGAGAAATCTTAAACTGATAATTTTTACGCACTAAAATAAAAACCAAAATATAGAAAAAATATTTCCCGTAATATGTACCTTTAATGTTAACCTTTCAATTCAAATCATAATAGTTCTAAAGTTCAAAAGCTCTACGTTACTATTTCAAATCCGATTAATAATATACCATCGAAAACCAATTCAAATATTAAACGTATCCTTCATCACCATTAGTTGCAATAGAATGTTCTAGAAGCTACGAGTATACTCGACACTAGTATCAAACAAAGTCCACCCTCGCTTGTGGAGTGCACTGATCCGATTGTCTGCTAGACCTACCTGCTAATTGACTACGTAATTGTGAAGCTAAACAGCCAGGCATAGCTTCAGTTTCAAGAGCTCATAATCCTTGTCCTCATTTGAAATGTTCAATACTAATACTCGGTACTTTAAACTATGTCCATTATCTGTAAAATATACGGAACAATAATGCGGGATAAATGATATTAATCATGAGCAACATACATTTTCTTTTCATTTAAAGTCTAGCAAGCTATGTGTATTGTCGTTCTAAAATAGCCAGGAAAATATTTCATATCTGTCAGTCAATTGTGTAGAAATAGAACATTCATGAAACTTGCATTACCGTAATTAAGAATTAAAATTACCGTAATTAAAAATGTGCGCGTATTAACTTGTTCGCGTATCAATTTTTTTAGGAAATAAGTCATGCATATTTAAAAAAATAATAAAAATAATATAATTTGAAAAATTAAATTTTCATTAGCAAATTGCTGTCTGTACCCAAAAGCTTGATATATGGAACACACGATAACATGAAATCTCTTTCAATATTTAATCCCTCACTCCATAATCTACGTGCAAAATGCAAACATGACATGATAAAATATATTAATCGTTTCAGGATGGTGCGATTCACGTGTTTGCTTGCTTTCTTCCTCCTCGGCGCACTTCTGCTGGCGACACCAGCCACATGCTATCCCAGGATGTAAGTAATTAATATATTTAGGATTAAGAATACAGTTTTAGTAAAGTACTACTACTAGATTGAAATGCAATATAAGTATTGCTGTAGTGTAAAAATCTATCAAAACAGAAAGACGTAAATAGAGAGCTTTTTCACTTTATAACTTTAGCTTTCGTTGTGACTGAATTATAATATTAATTCAATGTTTTACTACACATGACAGTTTTTATACACATAATAATTGTTATTATACACATAATAATATTAACTTAAACCTCATCATCCAAATACTTACCTATCACAAAGAAAGCTCTTAGACTTAGCTAAAGACTTATAATGCTCATTAAATTTTCAACAAACATTTTTTGTTGAAATTTAGCGGCGTTTCGAAAGCTCTTCAATAATTCAAGAATTGACTAATTTTAAAATTAATTTTTCAGCGCTGGCAACTACTTCCTCGACGATGGACCATACGAGCCTGAAGAAATCGTGGACATGCTTAACCGCCTTGACAACTACCTCCAGCTTGAACGCAGAGTCGCTAAGTAAGTTTTTTTCCACCAAATTCAATTAAAAACTCGAAAAACAAAGAAATAAAAGATTAAATTACTGGACAATTTTTTTTGAGTAAAATCTGTTTAACGCATATTAATTGTGCTCTATCCTAATAGATAGAGCTGTTATGTTGGGCACTTTAAATTAATATTATTGTAGTTTTAATAACCTGTATTTAACCCACTTGTAAGTATTCATTAATAATATATATAATAATATCAATTTTTGTTTACAGCTACAAAGATGTAATTTCAAGGTATGTAGGTAGTCACATTATGATAACAATTTTCCGCCCACATACCTAAAACGACCCACTACAGGAAAATTCATACACCAATCTCAATATTTGGTTTGTGTTCATATTATTAATCAATGTACCTACACTATTTACACCTACACTTTCCCATCATTCTCCATTTTCTGCGCTTATTCTGTATTGTTAAAGAAAATCAACATTGATCTTCCTAACATTCTTCTACGTCTCTGGTACTACCAGATGTTTATTAAACAACCTTATATTTACAGCGAGAAGCGTGCCCTGGACCTCGGCCTGAACCGCGGCTACTCCGGCGCCCTCCACGCAAAGCACATGATGGGAGTCGCAGCCGCCAACTTCGCAGGAGGCCCCGGCAGGAGGCGACGCGACGCACACTAAAAACGCTTACATTATAGTCACATGCGTGCTGATACGACTTATTAAACTGACACTCCACTATCGTTTGTGTCAAACACAAAAAAATGCTTTTGGTTACAAACAACAATAGTATCAAACAATCGGCCTATTGCTAACGTAGTGTAATTCAAATTCCTGTATAGAGATTTAAAATTACTAATTAAACACCCTATCTATATTTCATCTATCTATCTCTTCGGTAGTGTCAGTATTTTTTGACTCAGTATTATATTGTTATACCTAGCCACGGCATAAATCGTTTCGTCTTTCCATTGTAAAAATTACGCTTTCGATGTACCTACTTTGCTTTGTTAGATAATATTATCTACTTGTAAGAAACGTTTATTTTCCTATTTAAAACGTATGTGACAAAGTTTAGTAAATAAATAATATAATTATTTGGATAAGTTACAAATCCTTCTGTCTTAAATTGTTGTCGAAATAAAGATATTCGTATTTTATATGAGTTTTTTTTTATAAATTCCCCTTCCCAAAAGGATCATATTTGTTTATATGTACATTTAAAAATATACAAAAAAGCTAGAAGCTATTATTTTCCGTCCAGTTACCAGTAGGTATATTTTTCCGAATAATAGGCCGCATTTAGGCAATAATAAAAATGACAGTAGATTTAAAATAATTCCAAATTTATTATATTACTTACATATATTAAAGAGTATTAAAAAATATGAAATTATAGTGTTTACTGTTTAGTTATGATATTTAGCGTTTGAGTTTAGCGTTTAGCTTATAAAATATATTATGATATTATGTATTCTGTGATATTAATATTATAAATTATATTATACCTACAATTTAAAACATTTCATACATAGGTAGATACTAGATACCTATAAGCGTTAAAATAATCCTTAATCTAATTTTAAATAATGGAAATAATAAATATTACATTAATGTTATCATTATTTTGAATATAAATCGTAAAATTATCTCCGCTTAGTTGGAGATTGATTTTAATCTGAAAAAAAAACTCCTCTTACATCCATGAAGCGATTTTTGATAACAATGACATCTAGTGATAACAAATAGTATTACTACAAAATCAAGTTTTGTTCTAAATTAAAACAGAAAAAATTCGCAAACAGCGCGCGCTGCGAATTACAAATACATAGTTCATGAATAATAACATAGATGGCGATAGGTACTCAATTTTAATATTTTCATAGGCATTTCTTTTTACCTGTACACGTAGTATATTATTATTAGTCTGTGCCTGTACAGTTATTTAATGTAGAATTCGTGATATTATTGATTAACGAAATACGTCATATTTGATTAATTATTGAAAATTTTCATTTCGATTTTAATGTATAAAAAATTGTATTGAACATTTTTCGGTATTTTATTGTTACGTTGTTCGGTATTTATTTCTTTAAAATTCTAATACATAATAATAAATAAGACGTCTATTACCAAAAATAACTAAATTTACACATTAATGTTACTTCTACAATAACCATAGTGGTATTTTGGCAGTGTTCATAACTCCCGTATGGTCTAGTGGCTAGGATACCTGGCTTTCACCCAGGAGGCTCGGGTTCGATTCCCGGTACGGGAAAATCCTTTTGTTTTTCTTTTTATTTTTCTTATACTATGAAATTCTGTTAACTTAACAATTTCATAATACAACATACCGTTTTAAGTTCTAATTTGATTTTGGATGCTTAAAACGCAAAAGTTCTTTTTTTAACGAAATATATAAGAAAATTTTATTGAAACAGAAGTTATGGGTTTTAAAAATTAGTAAACAAAGTTACAATTCTATTTATAAACCAACAAAAGGTAATGTCTATACAGCCATATTTATACCGTATTCTACATTCAACGCTTGCGACATCTGCTTAGCTAAAGCTGTATCAACAAAACGCGGACTAATGGTCCCCAATATACATAGACCTCTATACTCGACGATAAGTCCCACGTGCCTTTGTTCTCCCGTCCATTATAAATGTTCTTGCGGATCAACTTTTACTGGTTTGTATAACGAGCGAAAAATCGTGCATTTGCTTGAATAACTTTGAAGCTTTAATTTTTATCTTTCATATTATGTGCTTACGCAAAATACAAAGTATTAGAATAATAGACTTGCGTAATGGTACATAATCCTTACAAATAACATTACTCGTATTTATTATGGTTTTAATGGTTTTAGTTCTTGGTTTCACCGATGGATGTTGCTTTGCATCATAAAATATATCAGCCAGCAGCCTTCCTATCGAGAACTATACGTCCCGTCTTCATGTGACTTTAGCCTTAATACTTATTTTTATTTATTTGGGATAACTTTTAACGATTTATTAATTGCGTCATTTAAATTAACTCAAAGTCTTTAATCTCCATAAAAGAATTCACCTATAGGTTCAAATGTTAATGTTAAATGTTAATGTTTCACTATTTTACGCAAAGCTTTTATCTTTAATAGCAACTTGACAGTGACATACAGACAAAAAGAATAGTGTTTACAAACACTGATACCCAGACTGTAATATAATACTTTATACTTGTCTAGACTCATCTCGACTAATGTAAAATGCAATTATATCCAAGAGTTATATTTAAGAACACAGCGAGGAATTTTAATTATAAATTTGGTCATTAGTTACGAAAAATATCTACGCTTAAATTTCTTACAAAGTGCGAATTTCATGAAAATTTTCACAGTTTATTCAAGACATGATTTGGATATACCACAAGATAAAACTTTATGCTGATAAAAACCCACTATAATATTATTTCTAGCCACAATTTATCCGCATACAAAATTTCAGCCAAATTGCTTTTATAGTTTTTGCGTGAAAGAACACATTTCAGACCTTTCGGATAAAATTATTTTTCAGGCATTCGACGTTTGCTATCTTTACTTGTAAGGGAATATCTGTCTGTCGTATAAAATGTTTCTTTTTGTAGATACATCACAATAGATTAAGTAAAAAGTACTGAGCATAAATTTTTTTTTATTTAATTTTCAAATTTTCTTTTCGCAATATGATCCATTCCTCAAGCGAAGCCGTCGGCTTATATAAGATATAAATTATAATATAATTTACATATAAATATACCAACCGGTACTGTGTAATATAAAATACCTATTCAACTGTTTCAGACAGGGCAGAAACAATGGCTAAAGATACAAAGCGGATTAATGCTCACAAAAATAAATTGAACAATAACAATCAATTGCTTACTTGAAATTTATATGCTTACAATTTTCAATTTCATCGTTTGCTAACGCCTCATACAATCCGTACAACATTGCCATATATAATATAATAATATACTAGTAGCACAGATAACATAATACCATATTATGTAGTATAAATACACGTACGTACTATGATAATATTATCTAGTAGCAATACAGTTCTTAATAAACTAAAATAGTTGCAGAAGAAAAATTAATTACGTCCAACGCGTCGTTTTTAATTGCAAATCGGTTATTTCTTTCTAGAAAACTATTCTCTGGGGTCTAGGTGAACGTTAAATCTTGGAACTTGGAAGGTTACGTAATTACTTTATGTTCATTACGATAATTGTTTCTTTCTTTGAGTATAGGTATGTACAAATTGCTAATGAATCACTTAGTTAGTACTTAGTTAACAATTTTAAAAGCGTAAGCCAAATTTTTACCGTTGTCATATTTTTGGTTGGTTCTTCGAAAAAAGACAAGCTGATGCTTAATATATTATATAATTTGAATAAATACAGTGTAATAAATTCTGCCTAATCAACAAAAATGTTTATTGTGTGCTAAATGTGATATATCGATAAGTGAGAAATCCTAACATTTGCAGTCAGCTTTTACATTTATAAGAACGTAATAATTTATTTCCACCACTATATTTGGCGAAGGAAAAGTATCATACAATATTTCATATATTTTATTAATTTTGAGTACAAAATGGTATATATA
Source organism: Colias eurytheme (assembly GCF_061535395.1). Lineage (NCBI taxonomy): Eukaryota > Metazoa > Arthropoda > Insecta > Lepidoptera > Pieridae > Colias > Colias eurytheme. The sequence continues at coordinate 2,897,675 of NC_142993.1, read as the reverse complement.
GAATTGAATATTAACATAGACGTTAGCGTAAGATATATTATTTCTATTTATAAATGCATAAAAATATATTTTTTATCCCTGCACCAACAAATCAATACTTAATAGACATAAATGTCACTGATTCTCCATTTACATGCACACATTTTGAATTTACATTGAACTTATAAAACGTGCAATACACGATCGGACGGAGCCTTTTGAATTTTAATATTTTTGGCAAAGAAAAGCACCGCAATGGCGTATAGCGTAAGGATAATATCATTCGAACATCTTTCGTAAGAATTGGCTTCGAAAGTATTCGATATAATTGTGACTCTGTAATCTCGAAAATGTAAGCCAATCTTTTTGTTTCTATTCCTAAACAAATAAATGATAAATCAACCAATGATATAATAGAGCCGTCTTATTGCTGACTGATAGGAAAAAATAGACAAGTCCATTCGATTATAAACGTGAAAATTTATATGTATAAAGCCGTGTTTAGATAACACTGCAGACTTTAAGCCTACATATCACTTTTAAAAATTGTATAGTGTATTAGGTACATTATTTGTTCAAAACCCATTATTATCTTACCTATATTCACTGAATACAATAAAAAATGTACATGAAATAGACTCCTGCTTTTACTAAAAGCACTAGCTGATAAGAGGGCACTACACAATAAACATAGAAGCTGTATTTTGAGACAAAAATAATTTCTTAAATTCATTCTAATAACACATTCTTCTTTATTTGGCTATTAAAAATCCCTATTACTCAAAACATCGCTTAGGTATATTTTTCCTATACACAATATGAAATTCTATGAAATGGTGTCAAAAATAACCATTGGATATCAAAACAGGTCGAGTGTTCCGTGGTTTCGATATGATATTTACTTTTCAATCGTACCTATTGTCTAACTTTTATTTGTTTTCAATGTTCGCCCTTGAATCGTTGAGATATTTGTTACTCCAGAGAGTAAATCAATTTGGGGAACATTTTAGATTCTTGCGATACACTTGAGTACCTATTTTCCGAAGTAAATTGTTATGTAACATAATGCTAGTGTTTTTGCTCATCTTCCTGTTTTATTATATTACGTAAAATCGAATCGATTTACTGAATTCCATACATCGTACGAAATTGAATACGCCAATTTACTTTATTAACGTTATTCTTCTATTTTGCATCACATATCATGTAATGCCGCGTATGATAAGGATTTCGAAAATTCCGTAAAACACCACCTTTTAAAACAGTTTAAAACGGATCAAAGATAAAAAAAGACAATTCAAAAAACATATGAAAATATGCAGTTCCAAATTAATTAGTCATGGACATCGTCAAATAAAATTAAGTAAAACTTTTCATGACCAATGACCATATTCCAATACGTTTAGCGAAATATGATACAAGAAGTTAGCAGAAACGTGGAAATTTTATAAGAATTAAAACTCGTTACTAATGGATTGAAAATTTAAATATAAAACTTTTAAACTTGAATGCGATACATAATTCAGAAGCTTTATCGCAGACTTTCCTAATTATTTTATTCCTCGCTGGCTTCAGAAAGTGCATTAAACTAAATATTAAAATTTTATCTTCATTCAATGGAAACTTATATCAAAATTATTCTAGAGGTTCTTAAAATAATGGTTTTCTGCGTCGTTTCAATAATATAATCACACAAATGTACTGAAATTTAAATTTTATTGAAGATAATAGAGACAATCAAAACTAGTGTCAATGAGACCAATAAAATTAAAGTGGCATTACAAACATTCTTTTTTTGGTACTAATTTCAATAAACATTTAAAACTCTCAATTGCATATTCTATAGTATTAGATAAAATTTACCCAACAGAAACGAAAAAGAAAGAATATATAACGTAGCTATGAATAATACACAATCTACACTTTAAACATAGTAGTAGGTCTTGAATTCTGAGAAGTGGGAATATATTTGAGCATAGGGAATAAAGATTTAAAAATAACGAGTAATATTTTTGTACAAGTTCAACAGCCTTTCAAAGAGCAATGCTTTCGTGGGAATGGGTCTTATTATTCGCAGTGCATACTAATCGTTTAGAAAATCGAGACAAAATAGAGGTACTATACTTTTTACGACACGAGAACTGCGGCGAGATTATAAGACTGTATTGTATTTCACTTCATTTATAAAGATAGATTCAGTCTGCCACTGTAGTAACTCTTTACTTCTTTCACAGAGAATCCTGTATGCTTTATTATTGTTGTTAAAGATTTGTTTGGATCCCTGATACCTATAATTGAAATACTCGATGAAGTTCAACTGATAGTCTATCTTTATTCTTTACAATACTGATGTGAAATCCATACATATTTTAGAAGCTTTATATACTTGGTTTTACAATATCCCTTGAAGCCATGGCTTATTAATTATGTTTGATGTAATTCTATATTGAAACCAGTTATTTCATGAAATCAATAACTAGTAACTGTTGTTAATGTAATTTAACTGACTGAAATGGAAGTTCACGATCAAGATAAACTACCCTAGAACAGTGGCGTAGCTATTTAGGCTATGTGGTGCGAGGCCCCCAGGGCCCTAGAGCTACCTGGGGTCCCTCGATTCTTAACAGAAAATCTCAATAGAACTGAAGTATAAAAAAAATTCTCACATTTTCAACATAAATATGTGACTTTGCGACTTAACTAGACAAGACGTTTTTACCGGTCATCGTTCAGAGGCCCTATTTTGTTATTCCGGGCCAATCTTTACCTGGCTACGCCACTGCGCTAGATAGCTCTCTCTAATATGAAAGTATTATACAATTGCTACACGTGTACTGTAATCAGATAGTGAGTCAGACTGGACCTTGAACCTTCAGTGGAGTGGACTATTTCTGCCTTTTATCGATTTTACATTGGTCATTGCATATTCTTATCTTCTACACAATACCGCTGCCTACGTAAGAAGGGAGTGATTATTATTTTACTTTAATCTTTATAGATGAAGTTAACAATAAGCAGTGCATATACATAATATATGAAAATGAACATTTGTACTGGAACAAGTGGTATGAAAATAATCACTTTTCCATTTACGCAACTATGGCGCTACGTTGTTGAGCTCTACGAAGAAATATACTTACGTGTTGAAATTTAATCTTTACGAATACCTGGATTTGTCAAGAATGAGATCTTTATAACTTCCATATACTCGTAAATGGTTTTAAAGACAATTGAACATTGAATAAATTATTAAAAGATGCACAACGTTGTGGATAGGTACTTAATTAATTATGCTTAATTATAACAAAACAAATCCATAATGTAACTACTTTTACTAGTTAGCATATTTTAACGAGAATAATTTACAAATACCCCTGTTTTAAAGTGGGTGTCGAGTACGCTTTTATAAATTAGGTCACATTAACACGGTGGGTTTAACACATACCCTGCTGGAAGCTGGCCTCTGTAACATACATGTAGAGATAAGCAGTAGTTTGAACTGTATGCAAATTGAATGGCTTTCCTGTCTTAGAATCCCAGCCATGGTAATAATTATTATCATATTAACAAGACAAGAACCATTAGTTACAGAAACTCTCTTCTATAAGAATTATCTTATTTGTTGTAATGTTCGTTATATGTACCTTTTATTGTATACTTGACGAGATGTTAATTTTTAGTAATGAAATGTAGTTAGTAATTTACAAAAGAGACATAATTGCACTATTTATTTTTTAAAAACATAATAATAAGCATCAACGTATAATGGGAATTATGAATGAACACACCCTGTACCAAAACGGTCTCAACATTTAACTAACCTTTAATTGCATAAAAATACTCATCTAAAAATAGTACTGCGTTTGAGGTCGTCCGATACATATACAAGTGGTTACGAGTTTCCAGTCGGCCGGTTACGTAGAGCCTTTCCGAACCAACTGGCTTGGAAAAACCTCCGTTCATAGATTGCTATTAACATAATCTGCCTGACGCTGTCTAGGATTTATGGAGCAGATTAATACTGTCATAAATATAATAAACAACTCTAATGGATGGAAAAACGATGTTATTTTTAATCTGCAGAATAGAGTCCTATTTACTAACCCCTCTTCAGCAAGGACATTCAAAGATAATTGATTTTTAATTGCCGTTTGTCCAAATAAGTTTATTTGTTATGTAAATCGAATGCAGGACCCGGAGGGACCCTGGCGGTTATAACTTTGGGTATTTATATTATTTTGAATTTTATTGTACTTTTGAACTACTTAAATACTTAACAATAAGAACAATGAAATAAAAGAGAAAAAATGGTGCTACAGAATAATTTTTAATGGGTTTGCAGATATGTTCTCTTATAAGTGCGAATGCGATGACAATTTCCGAGTAAAGATTTTCCTCAGGGCAGCTGTATTTTCAATCAATGATATTATGCTGTTTAATATTAATTTTATATGTTTTCTCTTCGATTTTCTCTTTACTTCAATCTCTATTTCGTGTTACGAGTTTAAATATATAATAATAGTAGGGGAGCCCAGGATGCTAAATGTGGATTTACTCGAGCGTCACGGGAACCTATTAGAATTGGTAGATTAGACCATAGCGATAAAAAAAGGTCCTATAATGTTTTCACTTTTAGCGGTGGGGGAGGGTTTTTTGATTTTTTTTAATTTAAAAAAGAAAAAAATTGGCTTGGAAATACTCAAGTGCGTTAGATATTGATATTTTGCATGCTCCAGGATGTCACTGAAAAAAAGTATACGTTAATCTGACGATTTAAGTGGCGATTTAATCGCTATGAAGAAAGGGTAAAAAATTAAAGTAATATTATTCGAGCGCGTCAGATTAATATATGGGGGGGTTAATTACAATATAAGAAGTCCCCATTTCGCTAATCTGACGATTCGAGCTCAACCTTAGGGAATTATGGATTATTCAAATTTTCCAACGGGGCCCCTGAGCGCACCCACCAACCATAACTGCTCATATTGACTAGAGGTACTAATGAATAGCTAAGGTACCGTCCCTTATAGTAATCTGACGCGCTCGAGTAAATCCCAAAATCCCCTCTTGGCCTCCCCTTCTATAACAGCTATAGTCCTAGTTTAGGTTTTAAGGTATAAGTTAGTGAAAAGTATACTTATAGTTATAAATTACTCTACCTAATACAATCTTATAAAGAATGTTGCTCCATAAAACGTAGACTCGGCTGTCATTCCTGATTTTCAATATTAAATATCATCTTAAAAGGATGAATCAATAATTCTCATGTAACATGACATGTTGACATTGATGTATTGGCAGTGATTAATCAGAGTCATAAGGTTCTTTAATATATTGCATGATTGAACCCTAAAAGCTTTATATGGGCTTGGGCTGCTCTGAGTTTGCACAATAGTTTTCGAGCATAAATAAATATTTCTATTTTCCATCTGAATAAATGTTTTGTTTTTTCCAAAATAGGAAAGATTATTTTTAGAAATACTTAGTAAAAAGTTTTTATTTTCTTCAAAATTATTATTAGCATATAAGATTCAACTAACTATTGCTAAAGATTCCGTATCCATATACACCATGTACTATTACGGGAAATATCTCATTGTTGTAAAGGAATTTAATCTACCGTTTTAACTGCATATTTTTTAAATCGACCGACTATCGACCATGTTTGTTTTACATCAATATTTAACCCACTACGCCATAAGTCTTTTTAAAAATTACAAATAGTTCACAATTATATATAAATACTTCTTTATTTTGTTTCTTATAAACTTGCGATTTTCCACTTTCTATCATACCATTTATTTTTCGTTAATAATCTCCAGGGAACTGTAATAGATGTCGTGTGGGGACTGATAAGTAAAGAAGATCCTGTTTCATCGTAACAGCAAATAACTACTAATACAGTGTATTTCATACATTCGATTTTATGTTGCTTTGGGAAGAAAAAGATATTGCAGATTATATTTTGTCTTCTAGCTAAGGTAACATTTAACATTATTATTTATAGAAGGCATCTTAGATAAATGTAAACTCAGATGCCATCCAGAAATAAATAATGTTTAAGTTATCAAGACAATAAACCTAACTAAAATTTAATTATTATAATATATCACAAAAATTATCTATAGTGCATATTAGAGACCTTGAAACAATTACTATATAAAATAAATTAAAAACAAGAAGCAAAAAATATCAAATGAAAAGAATCACCGTGAATCAACTTTGATTCAATCAAACCAAAATTGCGGACCCGCGAAGACAATCAAGAGCTCAAATAAGAGTTTGTTTTCTTTCAATCAAGTGAAATAATTCACTAAGTCGACAAACGCAACATGTTTATCGACAATCAAGGTTACATGTGCAAATATTTTCAAGTAAATATTCGAGGATTCAGAGTGTTTGTTATACTACGAAGGAGAATGGAGCGAAAAACGAAAGCTCCGTTGAAAATAGTGGTAAATTTTTAATTAATTGATGTGAAAAATTGGTAAATTATGTTGTCTAGTTATATATTTTCTATGTCATCAGGCTATGAGAGTAATGGAATTGGAGTATAATTATGTATTATACACACTGCCGCTATAATTTATCTTCTGAGCTCTCTCTAATGAACTATTCACGCTAAAGTTTGGCGTTCGGCATGGCGGCTAGCGGAGCACAAATTTTAGTCAAGAGTCCATACTATATATATACTAGGCACATTACACATAAAGTAAGAAACAAATTAACAAACAAGTATTTAATCTGTTATATTAGGTATATAAAAAAAATATCTTTTGAATCTTATATATTTTTAATAAAGTAAAAATACACTTCATAAAGTACCTGCAAGTTTAATCAAACGATGACTCTTATTAAAGAAAATTATATCATTATCGCATTGTTGTCTTAATAGTAATAAAGCATCGTTCAACTTTCCCAAGTCTAATTTGCTATTAACCTTCCATTCATTTTGCTATTAGTGTGGGAATTTCTTTATACCTTCTAGACTTGTTGAAAGGTGTGAAACGCACGTTGCTTTCATTTATATTTAAAGTGATGAAAGAGATTAGAATGACTTTTGGTTTTAAACTTTAGTTATCACAGTAATGAAATATTACGTCTAGCTACTTAACCAAATTATGTAACATTCGTAATCAATCAGAACTACGAAAGTAAAAACTTCCTTGTTTAACATCCTTCTCCGCCACCAAAAATAATCTTATCGTAAATACTAAATACCAATCTATACATTTTAAATAGAAAAATATAATTCGTCTTTATTTGTTAAAAATAAAAATATCTTCTAGAATCTAGAAAGAACGATGTTTGCGAAACCCAGACCAATTTTATGAGTTAAAAATAGTGTATAATTTAGAAACATTTTTAATCTAAAAGGAAGATGCAAATTAGGTCCGGGCAACGTCCTTTATATTGTGTACACTAATAAAGCATCTATTAATAACACGACTGCGCTCTCAGTAACACGTTTATCGCATTTATTATGCTCCCATTATACGTTATAATTAATGAGAGCACCATTAAAGACTGTCACATAGATTTGATGACTTCGGACGTACAAACAAGTTAACACTAGCCAAATAACCCGAAATAGACTTAATTTATAGGGATAAATATAACACATCGCCTAAGTTAAAGCTCCAAATTATCTTTTACGCTTCTCTCTAAATATTATTTCAGTTTGATTAATTAATTTTTATGGACATAAACGTAATCTAAATAGTAAGTGAAACAAAAAGATAATATTATAACCCACATTTCTTTATTCCTTTCCTTATAAAAGAAAGTAAACACGAGTATTACAAAAACCAAAGTTACACCGAAAGCACTGATTTGATTGCAGAAAAAGGTAGGAAGTAACGGATTTCGGTCATTAGCTGCCCGAATCCAATTAATTGCACTACGTAATGTTTGCTCTTCGTGAAACTGAGATTTTACTTGTCAAATTTGTTGCTTCATTGTGGAAATACATAATTGTTTTATTAATTATAAAAATAACGAACGATAGTTACGTAAATTATAAAAAATATAACATCGCTATTTGCCGCGGTGTTTTGAAATTGAAATGCACATACGTTATGCTGAATGCATTCAGAATTCCATCTAGTCTATATCTCAAAACTGAAGCCCATTTCCGAAAGCTTATTTTACATTTTTGGGTCGCGTTCGTTTTGCAAACAAAGTGCTTTTACCTTTAAAATAACTTAGCGAATACGAAACCGAGTATTGTGTTTTAAATTTGAAAGGTACAAATTGTGAGGGATATAGAGATATGATCTTGACAATGAATCTTTTATTATGCCGTAAATGCGAGGGAATATTCCGCTTCTATATTTAGAAAAGTTTGATAATGTCTCGAAAATTAGCGGGATAATGAACTCGTTTTAATGTTGGCTGGGTCGTTAATACATATTTGAGTAGGTTGTAATTATCTAAGACTATTTTATTTTTAATTAAATTCTTGAAACGCGCTGGGTTATTTCACACACTTCCGTAGCACTAACCTCGCTGATATGTTGTTTTAAAATGTTTAATTAATATAAACAGTGTGAGTTAAAATTGTTTATATAACTGTTAACCTGCATGTAACTGTTAACCTACTGAAAGTTTTATGTACTTTTATAGTTATGTACCTACTCTATACACCTATATTCGCATGTCTTATATATTACATAAGTATCGAACAGAACTTTTATATATTATTTAAACTGCAATATCGTGAAAGAATAGAAAAGAATATTTACATCTAGTACGATAAGATAATTTATCAATTTGAGTTTTAAAGAGTATGGCTGAAGGTGTAAATATTTTATCAGCAGCGTATGGAAGGTAAGCCGTGACTCATCAGAAATCTTAAAACAAGTGAATCATGAAAACTGTATGCGATAGTAAAATTTAACAAGCGATATGTTTGTAATCACCCTCTTGAATTGAATTAAATGCTATTCCAATACATTAAAAGAAATCAAAGCAACAAATGTGTATTCGTATTTATGGTAAACAACAAAAGGAATATGAAAATATGTATTCAGTTAATAATAATTAATCTTGACTTTACCTGGCCTGAAAATTCGATTCTCTAAGCCTACCAACAACAACAAGCAAACGCCAAAATTATTTAATCTGTATTCGCAAATACTTACTCCACAATAATGCGGCAGTGCCCAGAATTAACATTAATGAATTTTTGGATATTTATTTTACTCAAAATTATACGGCTTTTATAACTACATCAGCATTTGTAACTCTTTAGTTATTTTTTTTAAACTCGATGTAAAATCATGTTAACACAAACAAAAAAGATTTTCGAAAATCCCGATTCTTTACAACATGAATAAATTATCCCTGACTGGTATACACTAGGAATAGGTTATGTTGCTAGTTATTTTCCGCCGCCTACACACTACCTCTTGGAAACGTTCGATCATATCTTTGTCCGGGATGACATCGAAGAATGGATCATACAATAATAAACAACAATCCCGATAATAATACCCATCGATGTTTATTTAAAACTAGCTGCGCTTCGCGGTTTCACCCACTTGGCTCCGCTCCTGTTGGTCTTAGCGTAATGACAAATGGGCTATCTAACACTGAAAGAATTTTTCAAATCGGACCAGTAGTTTCTGAGATTAGTGCGTTCAAACAAACAAACAAACTCTTCAGCTTTATAATATATATTAGAATAGATCTGTATTGCAAAATCCACAACGAAAATCTATGATCAGTTAAAAATAAACTGTAATAAATAGTTCGTAACAATTTCAATCATATTACAAGTTTAATTGCTAGTATATTATGTGTGGTTTAATGTAATCGTAATGTTAGTATAATATTAACCTACTTATATACTTATATTTATTACATTTTCGTGTACGTCCTTCAGATTCCTAATAACTTGGTAACATAAACGATGGCAATCCTCAAGCACAACATCGTTACGGTATGACAGCAACTTTACTCATAGTTTGGACGAAATTAGACGAGTTTGGCCTCATATTTACTAATACAGTACACTATTATACTATCTGTGCTAATACTGTCAAAGCAAAAGGTCAAGATAGCCCTGGATTCGAAATAGGACAGGCCAAAATATCTGTAAACGATGCCGTAGGTCATGATAAATTTACAAACACTCGAATAATATTATACTCACAATATTAAGATTATTTTGGTGAAGTGTTTATGTAATTAATGTCTATGTAGGTAATTGACTTTAATAATATGTTATTGTTTCGCAATATCCTATTAATTATGTTAGATATGCGTCATACTTATTTGATTATTCATTTTCAAAGTAGATTGAGTTCGCTAAAGCTTAATTCGTAGTAAGTTCTCTCGAAGTTCGGATCCCAAATTCAATTATTTCCCAAAGTGAGTGTCGGAAAACCGCAGAACTATCGATAAAGATAAAATTAAGTACCTATGTTATTTATAAATAAATAATAATACACTACGAATTTAAGAACTGACACATTTCTGAGAAAGAATATAATAATACCACTACTATTACTAATTGTGAAGAATTCATAATATATTTAGCTAAATTATTTAATATATAACGTAAAACGTTTTAACATAAATTTAAATACCGCAAAACTATTTCAATAATTACACAATCGACTTGCATTTGTGGAACGTCTCTCGAATCAATTAAGCGAAATCATTTAGTAATGCAATTTGTGCTTTAGTATTCAATCAATAGAGTTCAATACGGTTTAAATCGTGTAATTTGACCCGACTGTGTCGTGAACGGAAATGGGTCAGCTGGGTGGCTCTCTTCAATTCTTTTTAATTACTTCGAAGTGCTGTTAGATGTTAGGATAAATTATCTTTGGTATAAGTACCTATAGGTTGTCTTTTCACGCGTTTAAGTCACTGTCTTGTATGTATGAAAGAGTTTTTCAATTGTCTCATAATATGTAGATAGAGCATAGCCCTGTAGGGCTATGCTCGGGGTTTCTTTGCGTGATCGAATCAAAATGAGGAGATCCGCAAAAGAACTAAAGTCACCGACATAGCCCACCGTATTAGTACGTTGAAGTGGCGTTGGGCCGGGCATATAGCCCGCAGAACCGATGGCCGTTGGGGCAAAAAGGTTCTCGAATGGCGACCACGTACAGGACGTCGCAGTGTGGGACGGCCTTCAACGAGGTGGACAGACGACCTGATCAAAGTGGCGGGGAGCCGCTGGAGTCAGGCCGCTGGTGATCGGTCGTTATGGAAATCTTTGGGGGAGGCCTATGTCCTGCAGTGGACGTCTTAAAAGGCTGGAACGGACGGAACGGATGTAGATAGAGATACAGTCAACAGAGCAATTGAAAATTGTCAATTATTGCAAGACTATAATATTATAGTGCTATAAAAATCACACAGCGTACGTATATTAAGTACTATTCTTTCAATATTTCTCTCTTAAATCCAAAAGAGAAAGTTCTGGAAGTAATGTACCCAATTGGATAATTTAAAAGGTGATATAAATGTATAATTAAATTTTCACTGTAAACCCTGGAAACTTCCTTACAGATTGATTAGAAAAGCACTCTCCGTGATTGCCACAACACTTGAACACTTTGTAAAGAAACCTTTTAAAATCCGGCACAGAGTCGCCGTTTAAATAAAATCTCGTTTATATTTAGAACTGACACCATTCGTTCTTTGTAAGGTAAGGGTTAATTTAAAGTAACGGTTACTATACAAACAAATTCGGCATCTGAGAATCTTCCGAGAATCCAAAGAAAGAATAATTCTGGGTAAGTTCTAATCTCTTCTAATGTGTATAATATCTTAATCTTTCTTAATACTATTATAAAGGCGAAAGTTTGTATGGATGTGTGGATGTGTGGATGTATGGATGTATGGATGTATGGATGTTTGTTACTCTTTCACGTAAAAACTACTGAACCGATTACAATGAAATTTAGCACACATATAGAGGATAACTTGGATTAACACATAGGATAGGTTTTATCCCGGAAATCCCACGGGAACGGGAACTATGCGGGTTTTCCTTTGAAAATGCGGGCGAAGCCGCGGGCGGAAATCTAGTATTTAATATCAATGGAAAAATAAATTTTGCATAGACTAGAACAGTATTGAAACAGCGAAAGCTATATTGGGAGTCTGGGGTATAATGATGTAAGGAACCTTGTTCAATAAACGATTTTTATTTTATTTATTTTATTTATTGGACAAATATGTAATAATTACTGTAATACTAATGTACATCTAATTTTCTTTTTTATTTTAATATCTATTATCTACCCATCTAGCAGATTTACATAATTTTATCAATTCTTTATTTAATAATCATCCAATTTTATTTCTCACTTACAATTATATTCCAATTTTAGATTCTCGTTGATGTAGGCGATGTTTTAAGTAAAATGATATAAAAATAAAGCAAGTTTGTCCTTGGTTGAATTGGTTTATTGACAGCACCCGGCGCTATCGTTTATCGGAAGACGTTCTCAATCGAATTGGTGACTTTTCCCTGTAAAATAAAACGTAGATTGAAAATGGGTAAATAAGGTTACGTTTCGAATGAATTTCGGCAATATACTTCGGATGTATAAAATTCTCGTGTTTGTAGGTAAACTCCTCCAAAAAGGCTTGACCGATTGTCATGAAATTTTATGTGCATATGGGTAAGGTACAACGTTTGCCGGGACAGCTAGTATTATGTTTCGGCAATATACGACATATATCTACTATATTATTGGATAGAAATCCTATAAGAATTCATATAATTTGACGCATATACAATACGCATAATACACTGTAAAAGATTCCCTTGCCAAACTGACGTTACGCAGATAAATTCAGTGCTTATAGAAGTTATTATGATACACATAAATCTGCCAAAATTGTTTAATGTTAATTTATCTTTCACACATTCTATATTTAACGCTATTAATTTAAATGTCTACAGCTGGTCTGGTGAAAATAGAATGGTGTGAGTTCAATTTTCAATCGATTTATCCACCTACGACTACCTAGTCGTAACTAACCTTAGTTATATGTTAGTTATTAGTTAGGTAACTTAATTACTATGAATCTCTTCATAATGTTAATTTCTTCTGTCGCTGATAATATAATAAATATTTTTTGGTTTATTGTTTTTTATTGATTTAAACTTAAAAAGCAATTGGAAGCTATATTATTCCAGAGTGAGATTATACTCTATTTTTGTCCCGGACGGAGTCTGGGCTCTACATACACTATATCTTCGTTCAAAAATAAAAAAAAGTATAAGGTTGATATTATTATTTCCAAAATTAACGCCATAACATCGTTTTCGCAAATTAAGCGAGGCTCGCCAGAGATCTCTATTAAGTGATAAGGCCGTCTAGTATCACGTACCTATAATTCTATGTATATTTAAATATTACCTTATTCTGTAGTATGTATAGTGAAGAGAACATAAATGAATAAGCACAATAACGCGATGAATTTCGAGTAAAATATTATATAATCAATACCGGAACCCGCAATTACTTTCTCTTCCTAAACAATTATCCTCACTATGAATAGATTGTGATTACTCGATAGCGATTAAATATTCAAATAATAATTAAAATACAGGAAATAAAATATCCTGATTCATGAAAACGGGATTTACCACGTCAATCGCTGATAATCGCATATACATATTTAAAGTTAACAGCCCCGCAGTTTACTAGGGTCATACATATATAATACTAGCTTTCCGCCCGCGGCTTCGCCCGCGCTTTCAAAGAAAAACCCATTCCCGTAGGATTTCCGGGATAAAACCTATCCTATGTCCTTTCTCGAGTATCAAAATATCTCCATACCAAATTTCATGCAAATTGGTTCAGTAGTTTAGGCGTGATTGAGTAACAGACAGACAGACAGAGTTACTTTCGCATTTATAATATTAGTATGGATGTATGATGTCGCCTTAAAGAAGAACAAGAATGTTTCAAATCGGACCTGTAATTCTTGATAATATGAGTTTTTGCTTTCAAACAAAACAAACTGTTCCGCTTCATATTATGAGAATAGAAGTATTTATTTATTTATTACAAAATATAGAGCCAAATATAGGCTACAGTGTTCACTTTACTAAATAAGTTACGAAGTCTATGGGTTTATTTATCACAGAGTAATAACATTTTTATTACGTTGTATATCTTTATTGTTTAACCCTTTGTTTATGTCTTTACATACTTGTAGGAAAAGGGCTTCTTAGACCCAAATACTAAATTTAATATTCCAAAAACAATAACCTAAAAGAATCTAACTAAATCATTTGCAATCCATGTAATTAGATTAATTTACCATACGCAGATATTATAATAACGTACAAAGTGAATGTATTTTCCTAAATCATTGATAAGCTAAGGGAATAACTATCATATAATGCTATATAGTACATATAGGTACGCTTTCAAGTAATCATAATATATAACTACCTTAATGTAATTTAATATAGTCCAATTACTCCAATTCTCCATTACGTACGTAAAGACATAATGTCCCTCTGAAATTTATTGTATGAAAATTACGTAGCTCCAGTCTCGTACATTTTGAATTTAAGGCGAGATTTCGTGCTAAAACGGGTAGGATTTCATATAATACTAGCAATTCCACCATTTTAGGAACAAAATCCACATTCATTCCCAGCTGCGCTAACTTTTACGTAAATCTCTTAAACTTTCATATTAAATCTCCAACTACATATTATAAAGATTACAGCATATTTTTTATGAGAAAATATTTTGTAGCAAACGTTTATTTTAAAATTTTAGAATCTATATATACATATAATAAAATCGTAGGAAAGTCAAAACTGTACATTGAATATTTTTTTAAAAGAATACTTGATCCATGATCTATAATCGATATAGAAGCCAAAAATATAGTTTTTAGAATTTTTGTCTGTTTGTCGGTTTGTCTGTTTATCTGTTTGTCTGTATGTATTTCCGGGCTAATCTCAGAAAGTACTGCATAGATTTACTTTAAATTTTGCATGAATATTCCTAAGAGGTCGGGTGAGGATATTATATACATATTATTATGATAATATCATCTTTGGGGGAGGAGCTGTGAACCTTTATTTTTCTTACATATTCTGTGTACTACGACAGCGTACAATCTAAAGACTCATGTTTAAATGTTGGTTTCGAGTAAGCCTTACAAAATAAAAACTATGTCATTTACGTAATTTAGGCAGAGAAACAGTTTAATGAATTTAGTAGTATAAAGACAAATTTGAAACAGCGCCATCTATGAGATTTCGTAAAAATTAAATCAATTTACATGTTAACACTACTGAACATACTGTTGAAAATTAATAATTTAAATATAATCATGTTATTTATATAACTCTTTAACCCATATCTTCCCTTCCTTATAAGGTGCGCTTATAATTCGGGTGAATATACTACATTTTTAAAAGTGAGGGTAGATGTTTATTACAGTTATTAATCTAATATTGATGGTGTTCAGTGGTTACATTTTTAAAAATCTTCGTGTTTTATAAATTTATAAAGAAAAGAAAAATTCGATCACGAGGCTGGACTCGAACCCGCATCCTTTAGTGATCGAATTTTTTCTATTCTTTATAAATTTATCTTAATATATATATAAATCTCGTGTCACAATGTTTGTCCTCAATGGACTCCTAAACCACTTAACCGATTATAATAGAATTCGCACACCATGTGCAGTTCAATCCAACTTGAGAGATAGGATAGCTGTTTTAACATGTAGGTACCACGGGCGAAGCCGGGGCGGACCACTAGTATAAAATGAATACGTGTGCGTTTATGTATTTTGTAATGGCATTTAATTGTTACATGGTCATTTTTAGTTCTTCGTCAGTTTGCAGGCTGTTTATTAAATTAATTGGTTTGCTTATGGCTTACACGTAAAAAAATATGAAATCAACGTACAGATTAGCGAAATAAATATTACAAAACAACATCAATATTTTCAGTTTTATTTCAGAACTAAGGAAGTAACGAAACTCCACTCTGATACTCATTTACTACTAACCCTAACAATAACACAGTAAATATAAGAAGTCTGAAATCATATACCAAAGTAAATTGAATATTATACTCCTTCTTTTTGGAACTAATGATATGGAATCCCTCCATACAAAAACTTTTAACTTATCACCGACGAAAGGACTCTTGAAATATTAAATTGGTAGTGCTAAAGGTCGTACCGTCCTAACATTTAAACTACGTCGTTTGTTATCCCTCTAGGTATTCGTTATAATGTATGTTATTCGTAACCTGACGCCTGAAAGACTGAGGCTTTACAGTTTCTCATATCATAATATTATTAGGTTCCCAGAAAGCATTCGTAGACATTTTCGCACTCATATTGTAGGAATTTATAGTACCTACCATTGCGAGTATGACAAAAAATTTCGTGTTTTAGTAGAAAGAACTTGAGAAAATGTCGTCAATCATCAGTTTTCTTATATCTTTATTGTAAACTTTGACATTAGCCAAACCTCATTAATTCGGAAAAAGGAAAAGGGCTTGCTAATATTTTTTCTTAATTTTATTTTTCGCGTTTTTTATTAAAATTACAATGTAGAATTCCATTATATTTTTTCATGTCAGGTAAATGGTATTCCCTATTTCCCAAATGTCATTACTACAGTAGATAACCTTCTGAGTGTAAGGCAGCAACCCCGAACGTCCTATAGTTTATTAGTAGACTATTCACCTTGTTGCTAACCAATAACAGTTCATGCGATAGCTAGCCAATTGACGGAATGAAGGGGTGAGGCTGGTAATCTATTTGTTAAGCCAACCATACCATACATTACACCCTTTAGCGATTAGCTCCAAACTCATCCATTAATATGCGTGCATCGAGAAATTTACTCGAGTGTGTAGCTTCATCAATATGTAAGATACTCGTGTTATCGTGTATGCATATACTGTAAGACTAATAATTAATGATCGTGACTTCATCTACCGACGTAGATTTACTTAATATTTAGACTTAATATTTTTGGGACTTATGTTATGTCGACACATAACGTAAGTACCAAACATATTAAGTAAGTATACTTAGGTATCATGAATTATGAAATTAGCTATATGATAAGCGCGGCAAAGCTAACTGACAATTTAATAAAAATTGAGTTCGGATAAAGGGCAATACAGATTTTTGTTTCCACTTAAATATAGATGATACAAAATACAAAAGGCCTCTGCTCGTGTATATGATGCACCATTGTGTGCCACTTTTGCAGCCATATTTCTGTGTACTCAATTATACACTACAATATTGAATTTTCAATATAGTTATGGTAACTATTTGTAAGTTGAACCGGCACACGTCACCGTTTATTAATCAGTCGCCGGCCAGCCGGCTGGCCCGCCCGCCCCAGAGAAATGGAGTAATCAACGAACAACGTGTTGCATTGCTTCCATTGCATTTTGTAAGACCTAGACCTAGTACCTAAATTCTATTTAAAAAGCTTGTGTCAAACAATATATTATAATGTTTACGAAAATTAACTACAGGGGAAATGTAGAGGATAATGTAAAATAACCAGGTTCATAGAAACAATTTGGAAACACTACAGTATTTTAAAGTCTATTTCTGTTAGTCAGTATGTTTGAACATGAACATGTCTTGTCATATATAATTGTATGCAATTTGTAGTTACAATTTCTAGAGCTCTAACTTCGAACAAGAGATGGAAATTTTTAACTACAGGCTGAAGTCGCGGGAGAAACAACTTAGTAACAAAATTGGTTTTAACTGTACTCTTAAGTCTATATCATACCTCACATATCACATATATCATTTTCAATAGCAACTACTTTAGTAAATTACATAGATAAGGCCCTTGAAGAAGGGCATATGCATTCATACCGAAAATAATCTTGAGGGACGTCAAATAGGGATGAAATTATTTTCATCAGAATTGTATTCTATGCAAAACATATGGCGACATATACGGCTCTTATATATAGTCTGGCTAGAAAGGCTAGCTTTAATCATTTTAAACGTTGTTAAATTGTTGTGTTAGGCTTCAAAGATAGTCAAGGTTCTAGTCATTAATATTCGGACCATTACGACGAGTTGTAAAATAATAATGAATTTTAATTACTTGCAGATTAGACACGCTTCGCGTCTCATTTATATGCAGGCTGTCGTAAAATTTGTTTTTATAGTAAAGGACTGGAATTGTAAAAAAAATACACGTTTCTAGTACTATGAATCAAGTATTTTTAGACTGTGAAAAAAACGTGTGAAATATAATATTTGAAATTAAAATGTTCAACAGGATGTCATAAGAAATGAGTGATTTGTAATGAAATAACTCATAATTAATGAACTGTACTACATAAAATGAATTATGAAAATCCGTACTTAATACAAAAGTTTATAAATACAGGGTGTCCCAAAAAGTAGTGATGAACGGAAGCTGGGAGGTAGAGGACCTAAAGGGCTATCCGAATCACCCCCATGTATGTTATGCGATTTTTCGTATTTTCGGAGTTATGGACATTTTTTTCAATTCTTCATCTATCGCTGAGTACGATGAGATTTTTATTGATGGTGACGTGAATTATTGCGCTAGATGCTTGATTTTTTTTGTGTGCTAAGCTGAAAGATAGGCCAATTCAGTATAGTAACATTTACTATCGTTAGATCTTTGAATGGAATAAAAAAAAGAATTAAATGTCAAGGAAGATAAAATTACCCAGTATGTTCACCACTTCAAGGGCCCGTAAAAAAATAAAATCACATAAAAAAGTTTTCCATTTGTCTTTTAAAAACTTGCTCTATCTATCAGGTAGCTACCCTAAAAATTTCATTTTATTGTTCAGAAGGCTTCAATCGAAAAATTGAAATCTAAATGTGGTAAGTGCAAAAATTTTATTAACATGATGATCATTAAAACGAAATTAAAACCAATAAATAGGTGTTTAATTATCAGATTTTTTTTTAAATAACCCCGCTGTTGCTCAATGCAAGTGCGACATCACCTTAAAAGTTGTCTTTTAAATAGTAGAATGCCCTTTTATCATTTTTAATGGTTTCTTCTGCTACTATGAATTTCCGGGTTATTTCGTCCAAATTGTGTTAGTCTCTCGTCTTTGTAGTATCCCCACGGAAAAAAATCAATAGGGTTTATGTCCGGGGACCGTGGAGGCCAGGCTAAAGGGCAAAGATACCCTGAAAGATGGATTGGTCGTTGCAGCCTGCGCATGCGCCGGTGACGCCTGCCTTAAAGCCTGGCCTCCACGGTCCTTCGACCTAAACCCCATTAATTTGTTTCAATGGGGATACTAAAAAGACCTCGGCTACTTGAGAGAATGCCACAATTTGGACGAAATAACCCGGAAATTCATAGTAGCAGAAGAAACCATTAAAAATGATAAAAGGGCATTCTGATATTTAAAAGACAACTTTTTAAGGTGATGTCGCACTTGCATTGAGCAACAGCGGGGTAATTTAAAAAAATCTGATAATTAAACACCTATTTATTGGTTTTAATTTCGTTTTAATGATCATCATGTTAATAAAATTTTTGCACTTTCCACATTTAGATTTCAATTTTTCGATTGAAGCCTTCTGAATAATAAAATCAAATTTTCAGGGTAGCTACCTGATAGATAGAGCAAGTTTTTAAAAGCCAAACGGAAAACTTTTTTATGTGATTTTATTTTTTTACGGGCCCTTGAAGTGGTGAACATACTGGGTAATTTTATCTTCCTTGACATTTAATTCTTTTTTTTATTCCATTCAAAGATCTAACGATAGTAAATGTTGCCATACTGAACTTGCCTATCTTTCAGCTTAGCACACAAAAAAAAATCACGCATCTTCTGCAATAATTGACGTCACCATGAGTGAAAATATCATCGTACTCGGCGATAGGTGAAAAATTGAAAAAAACGTCATAACTCCGAAAATACGAAAAATCGCATAACATATATGGGGGTGATTCGGATAGCCCTCTAGGTCCTCTACCTCCCAGCTTCCGTTCATCACTACTTTTTGGGACACCCTGTATAACAGAACTAAGTCTGTTTGTCGTCTTCACGCCTACGCAATCACATTTACCGCCGACGGATAATTTTGATAAGTTATTCTGGTATTCAGAAGAAGGACATATCAGATAGCTTTTGTTAGGAAAACTTGAAAGTAGGCCACAGAGAACGTTTATTTAGTATTCTTCTTTTGTTTTTTTCTGTTGTTTAGAATTATTTACGATAAACACGCAGGAACTTGAGATCGAGAAATACATACATGTATAAAAGGAAGTCACTTCAATTACTACCGAGTATGTCTATTAGTATCTAATTTACATAAAACATAAAAAGGCACATTCTCTCCACAAACAATCAAGAGCAAGTTAATAAAAGTACACAAGGAAAAACGCGGGGAAAATTTCAGGGTCGGTAAGATTGCGTTAGACACTCCCCGCCTGGGGTTGTCATGATAAAAAATAAATTCAGCGTGTAAATTAATTAATTAATGGCAACTTGTGTTTTATGTGAAATTGTTTGCTATGTTTTTACACATAAACATTAAAAAAATCAAATAACTTATAACATTATCCTATTTATAAAGCGTCTGAAGTTAAATAAAGACGTTGTCATACATGTGATAATACACGTGATTTAAAATGTAAATAAGCTATTCTGAATTGCAGTAAATAAGAACTTTTTATTTAGTAAAAACTATTAACATAGATTATATGAATAATAACAGGCAAAAATACATAAGGATATAAGATTATCACGGAATGAATCGAAATTTATTTTGAATATTATATAGTTTTATCACATTTGAGAATACATAAATCAGCCCACGTTCATGAGTGTAATAATATCCTACATATTGGAAAATTGCCTTCAACTGGCAACATTATTTACGTGGAGTTTTGGGGGTGGCGGGTTTAAAGCGAATAAAATTTCCCCCGAGACATTTTACCCTCTACCTTTGCCATGCGCGTGTGTTAATGTACTATATACATGGTTATCTACCGAATAAACCACAGATAACATACGAATTACGATCAATTTATATCATACTGAATTAGAATTATAAGGAAATATAATAAATAATAAGGAAGTAGATTAATTGCAATTTGTGAAATTTGCAAAGATGTTTTATTTGGTAAATTTTTGTACGATCAAATATTTTGTAAACAGCTTCCCAGTAAAGCTCAAACATAACCTTGAATCCATAATATTAACGATTTAATAACATTCGTCAAAAACATTTTAAAAGATTGAAACCGAACATTTAACAACGGTTAAGAAAGTTATTTTCATGATACTTATTGTAAAGTAAGTAGTGGTATCAATTAATTTCCTATAAAGTTAATTAGTATAAGAACTTTAATAATTACAAAAAAACTAGAAAGTCAAAATCAGTCTGGGTTACGCAAATTAAATCTGCTTGATTCAGAAATCAGCTCCGTGAATCTATGTGTAATTAATTGTGTAATAACTGTAATTTATATAGAATCATTAAATTTATATATTTTCTGTTTATTTATTACTGTCTCTTCAATAAAATGAAACACGTGTTAAACTTCTAATCAACAGCTTGACCCCACAAACACTTGTCTAGTGTTAAAACACAGCTTGCATATAAATGCGGCGTCGAGATAGGCCGTTTTTCATAACAAAGAATATCTCTTTCGAAAAATAACTAAGTATAAATACACAAACAGACAGTAATGTGCCGGCTAACGAATTCTTTTGTTCTTTTATTTAGCAGTCATGTTTCATTGTGACTTCAAAGAATTGGGGCCAGCAGGAATCGCAGTAGTCATATCAGCGATTCATTAGGCCTATCTACAAGTCTACGTATCAGATCGTTTATGCATAATGTATGGGAAGTAGGAACATTGCTATGGAATAAATACCAAATATTGTTGCTTGAATCGACGATGACATGCGAAAGCGGAGCGGAATTTGATACAATGCGGTACTCAATGGTTTCGTGTATAAAAATAGATTGTAAAAATTACATTAAGTATATTAAGTACATTAAAATTACATATTGTGTATTCAGTAGTTAATCCCAAGAAAAACTATAGGATATGATAGAGACTAAATTTAGTTATGAGAATGTATACCGATATGATATTTCAAATTTGTTTTTAAATCATTTATCAAGCTCATACCATTTTAATTAAAAACGAATTTTCCTCATTAATTATTGCTGTTAAATCGAAATCAGAGTCCTTTAATTAATAAGTGAAGGAAACAACGCTTTGATGTAGAGATCTTTAAAGAATATCCGGTTTATTTGTTACGGAAGAAAAACAATAAAAATCTTGTTGAAACCTTGTTTAATCATTACTGTAAAAATAACAATACTGGAAGGTACATTAATTCTTCCGGAAGGATTTCTAGTTTACAGTTTGGGAAATTTCAGTTTGTTTGCTTTTGAACAACGTACAGACAGACGAATATATCCCAAACAATATATATTTTCTTCACTTAAAGTAATGTAACGTATTCCAAGCTAGCAATTCTCGCTTTATAAGAATTTTGTATAAACATTTTGAACAAAATAATCACGTTCGTAAAAGGGTATGTATCCTTCAATTTTGTTGAGTGCGCGAGGACCAATACGTGAGGCTATATTCCAAACGGCAGGACTACAGGTGACCTTGACGGGACCTTCGGACGCGAAATTAGAGAGCTGAAAATCTCTTACCTGGAAACTTATTCAATTGGAAACCAATTATTTTTATTTATGATTATGAATTTAAATACCAACTTGAGGATACTTACCTGTTTTTGCAATTATACAGTGAAACAACTGAATTAAATTATATACCTACCTAACAAGGCTATCAGTCGAATATACAAAATAAACACTTTATGTATGTTTGGATGTTTTTCTCCCTACGGTTACATTTTTCAAACATCATATCGACGTTCCTCCATTCTCCCATAGATATAAAACTATGACATACCCATAAATTCCTATAACCTTACCAACATTAAATTCATTACACCCGGTAAAGCCGCATCCAGTAGCCATACAGCTACGTCAAAACGCTGACGTAACTATGTAGGCGAGGGTCGAGGCTGAATTTCCGAGACGAGCCGAACGAAAGTTAGTCCAACACCCTGCACAAAGGCTTAATGAAGCTATTTATAGATGCACTATCGACATCTCGACGTTCTTTCAGTAATTAATGACAAACTATGGAAGTAAAAGCCGTGAAAATATTGGGGAAACTATAGTTTAATATTTTTATTTATTGGTGGAAGTTTTTGTAAAATGCTTGACTGCTTTTTTGCTTATTACATAGAGACACCCCATTTTTAATTATAAAAACTGTTAAGGAAAATAAATAATAATATGCTACTGGTAATATTATAATAATTATAATTAAAGACTGGTAAAAAGGAATCACTTTGAAAAATAAATTTTAACGTTTGAAATGAAATGGGAAACTTGTGTTGTTGTTTATTTACGAAATGAATTTCAACATAAAGTTGACTCTCAGCGGATACGGATTTAGGCAACAATTTATATTTATGAAAACGAAAAATTGCCTATTAATAAATTAGGACCACGTAAAGATACTAATAGGTATTTCATATTCCAAGCTGTTGTTAGGTAGGTACGTACGTACTTTCACTACAGTCAAACCATCAGCTTATTTTTAAATAAAATTACCGAAAATAATTAAGAAGTTGTAAATTATATGAATCCCTAAATGTCTCCCATTTCGGACATTAAAAGTAAGTTAAGAATCCTTGTAAATAATCTCATAATACCCGGTCAAATTTATTGTCAGTCTCACGCTTTGAACAAAGGGAAATTAGTTCAATTAAGACGCAATTAGCTGCGGACTTGTAATTATATTTTTACTTAAAGGTCCTTTATATTCTACAAGTTGGGAGTACTGATTAGAAATTTAATTATTATTACGCCATCAGAAGCAAACCTGAATGTATACAGAATTTTTGCTACCTACTCTTTATAGCTCTCTAAGTTTGAAGTAATGGAATTGATAAAATTCACATAATATACGAAAAAGACATCAGTCTGGTTATATCCATAATTGAAATAAAACAATACTAAACCAACCAAAAGGTTCTGAAAATCGTCCCTTCGGATTGTATTTTATTCATCATCAACCTTCTACGATAATACGAATTTTTATGTGAAACCGAATCGTTTTCAATTTTTTTAATAATTCATAGGTAAGTATATAATTAAAATGAAACTTCCATTACGCTATGTTATATCCAAGCTCATTAATTTCACGAGTATTTGAAGAACTTTCTATATACTCTCGAGGATGTTAACCACAGAGTAATAAAATACAGAACTATCCGAATACAATTTCTTTAACCAAATTGGTTCATTCCGATAAAACTATTTTCGTAGCCCTTTTCTTGACAAAAGGCCATAAACATAAGATAAATTTGCCCTTTAACGACTTGGGTCTAAATATACCGATCACGTATGAAGTTTCCGAGAAAAACTGATTTCGAGTTAGCTTTTGTAAAATGTTTCTTTGCTGCGATCAATTGTATCCTTAAAATATTTTCTAATTAAACCTACATGCAATGCAAAAGTAAACATAATATTTAACACACATTCTGCATAAATATTCTATGTAAAATTATTTCATAATTAATCTATAATTATTAAAGTAGGAAAAGCATAACTTCTACATACCGCTGAGCTAAAACTTTTGACTCATGAGGGCAAACTAAGGGTGTGCTCATCTGTATACATAAACAAAAAGCTTCTAACCATTAAGGTCACCAAGTTCATATACATGTTATTATTTATTTTGTTATTAAATCTCTTTAAAACCTGTTTTATATATCTAGGTATATCTTCTAACCTCATATATGTTAATGAGTCTTGAAATGTTTTTGTCAATTGTTGAGGAAAAAATCCCAAATATGATTTACTATGTGCTAGGCGACTTTTTTCGTTAAAAAAATAAATAATTTAGATATAGAAGCTACCAAATCGATGCTTTCACTTTCAGAAACCATTTTCATCTTTTTCTCAAAATCGGTCAAAGCAAAGAGCACTAGTCAGTAAAAATTACACTGTACTACTTAATTATACGTTGAGTAAACTTAATTTCTATAGGTACTTAAACTTTTAATTGACGTTGAAATAATGCGGTTTCGATAGTTTAAAATTATTCTAGGCAAGGTAAAGGTCAATTAATAAAATATAAAATAGATATTGATGTCCTTTTTATATTCCATACATCATTTGTTTGTATCGATACAATATCAAAAAATGGTAAAACCGCTGATTCATCTGTCGTAGACATAGAAAAATACGGAATATATCATTGAAATTAAAGCCTTTCGCTCCGATTTCAATATACTGCAAGACTTCGATACAGAAATTCGCGCATTGAATTGCATTATGATAATTTGTTTTCACACATATTAATAAAGAATTCCATCCAACTCAAATCAAAATAGTATTTTATTTACTTCTCAGTTTATTTTAATCTGTGGTAGGTACCTACATATTTAATTAGCTACAAACATTTTCTAAAATATATTGTTTGAATAAGCACCAATACGCCATTACTGCAGTATCTTTAAGCGTTGCCACTTGCCAATGTTATTAGAAATATAGTTACGAGTCCTGGCAACCTTGATCTTGACGTGACGTCATCAGCGAAAATATTCTACGCATGCGCATTCTTCATAAAAAGTGGCTCTAGACACATTATATGCCTGTTTTTGTCCTTCTTTCAACAGGCGGGGTAAAGTCCATTATTTCAAAATTTTATGTTGTAATTGTTGGAAAAAGTGGTGTTTCGAAACAGTTTATAGGGACTTGAGAAAGAAGAAAAAAGAAAAAGATAGGGTTGCTTTTCGAAAATTATACAACTTCCTTACATTGTGATAACGGCAAATGTCAAGCACATTTAGCAACATTACTTTTTTTAAATTGATACAATTGACTTGATATGATCTTGATCATGGACGTATAAAAAAAGACGGACGGTATATCGCCTAAACATTGAGTGAAGCCTAGTAATGGCGGCGAAACATCCATGTGTGTGTGCCATGTTGCCATGGCAACAGCTGCCCTGTTGACAATGGCGACTGTATTTTTTTCTATAAATTTTGCCGTAATAATTTTGTCATTAAAACATAAAAGAAATAACTTGCTTCCCTGTGGAATGTAATCCCTTGTGTTTTGTTATTTAAAATTGTACTGTTGCGACACCATTTAACCACGCAAGACGGCATTTTAAATATTTTTTGTGAAACAGTGACGCAGTTAATCAGTCGGTAGTCCACGACGTAATGGCGGCCGACTAGCTTACTATGGTGAGAGTGTGTGCGTGTTTATTGTCTTTACACGATCGCTAGCTTACTATGGTGGCTTCACGTTATTTGTTCGTAATATGGCGTCCGTCTTTTTTTATACGTCTTTGATCTTGATATTGTTTTAATTACCGCTGGAAAATTATACTTTACATAATATGAATTCCGTAGCGGATATATTAAACCCGAAAAAAATTACAATGAACGCATTTTTTTCGTATTATTTTTAGATTAGAATCCGATATATTATACGAAATATGGACATATCTCAAATTTGTTTATAGCTATGTCCCAAACATACAAATAATTGCCCATCCAATTAACAACTTCAATGTAAACACGGCAACATTAGCGCAATAAATCAAAATTTCCCGTAACACTAAATTCAAATGCAAATGAGCGACGTTTTGCTAAAACCCCCAAAATGTGATCATGCTAATTCGTGAGGACAATGCTGAATGCAGCAGTGATTGTATTACGGGTTAGAGACAATCACACGAGCGTGTAGAATGGCTGTATGCGATAACAGAATTTCAGTCATCCTTTTGAATTGTTTGCAGTTAGTTAAAGTACTAGGTACTATATTTGTTTTATCTGTGGTAAAAGTAAGGTTACAGCCCCCCTATGCAAGTGGCTTTCTGTTAGCGTAGCGTTCAATAGAATAGACTACGAATGTATGAGATTGACGTAAGCTGTGGATAAACGTATCTACAGCTTACGTCAATCTCATACATTCGTAGTCTATTCTATTGAACGCTACGCTAACAGAAAGCCACTTGCATAGGGGGGCAGGAATGTGTCAATTAGGTTAATTCGTATTAGTTTGCAGAGTAAACATTTCGGCCAAAATTCTAGTTATTGGTATTTTAATTCATGTACATGTATATTAATATGTGTTGCATATTTTAATATTGATTTTGATTTGATATCGTTTACAAACTTATTTGCAAAACTCTAAAAGTGTGAATTAATAACAGATAATTAATAACAGTCTGTCTGACTGCATAATATAATTAATGAAATATGTACAAAATTATATAGGCATTGATTTATTAAAGCACCAAAACAATTACCTCAATATGACGCTAGAAACGTGAACTATTGGCGTACAATTTGAATAAAGCAGAATATAAATATTAGCATCTACGTAGTTCTTATAGTGAATTTTCTTTGAATAAAGACGTAAGTCGTGAAACTTGCGTCACAAATCATCTGCAGATGCGTCTATTTTGTGCTGGAGGTTATTTTCAGTAGTTTGAAGGGTTTTTGCTATTTTCATATTAAATCACGTTTAAAACCCGTAAAAGTAATTTAAATTTTAAATTATTATGATACTCGTTTCAAAATAATTAGTATACATATCAACTCTACAATTTATTTCTAAAATGAATCCGTATTAATGTTAAAATTAAAATAACACGTAATCTCCTGTTTAATGGCTTACTTGAATGAAATTATAGTTACATGAAGAAAATTCATAACATAAAGGGGGTGAAATAGGTGGTGGAAACTTATATAGGACACGTCTGTCACGAGATAACGTTAAAAACAAGGGAAGCCGCGGGCGGGAAGGGTGACAATTTTGTATCAATGTGTCTATTTTGACACAAAATCGATTGAATAGCGAGCACTTTGCCATTCCTTTGTTCGTCCTTGGCCATAATTTGAGTCAAATAAAAAGTTAAAAAGAAAAGTTATAAAGTAATTATAGATGATAAGAATATATTCTTAGGAATATTTATTGTAGAAGTGCAATATGTATGACAATATACAGGAACTGTATCTTAGAATAAAGAATAGCTTAATTAAAGATTGGAAAAACGATAGACCCTTATGAATGACCTAATTAACCTTCGAAAAAATACGACGCAATATCGTAAATCCTCAATTGTTAATTTTATCCTTGTATTTAAGGGAATCCCACGCGTATATACCGAATTACCATTTCACCAAACTTCGGAGTTAATTATGTTAGTGTGTCGTGTCACAGAAGACTTCTACTACGCAGTATATAAAAAATCATTATCTCTTGTATTACCCAAAAACTCTAGATTATATTTAGTTACTATTAATTGGAAGGCTTTCAGAAACATAACGTAGGTACTTTTATCCTTTTTTATCACTATGCTTTTTAACTTTTAAAGTAAAAAAAGAAGTAAAGTAAATGCAATACAATTCGTCATACGTCATCTATGTTGAAATAATTTATGGGCCCTGAAAATAATTTAAAAGATAACAAGAATATAGGAAGCAGATATTTGCACATGTCCTTTCTCTGCGAATGTGCATGAGCGGTGGTAATCGCGGCGCGTGCTATAACATATAAATTATAAATATACTTAAACTTTGAAGTATGTGCATAAATTCTAATAAAACAAATGAAAAAGTTAACATTAATGAATATCATGTGTCTATTTAAGGTAACCTTACTGTTTTATGCTAAAAAAACATCTAATTTCTAATATCTATTATAAAATATATTTTTATAAAACAGTAATTGAAAAACTGGTTACTAAATTATAAATCGAAGCAATTAATTTACCTACCAAAAATTAATCCAAATAGGCAAAAACTAATCGGTATTTTCAATTTATGAACGTTAGGCAAACCTTGGGCTGGCCTCTTATAAAAAAATCATACAATTAATAATTCTCATCGATCGCTGATAGATATAGCAAAAGGTCAAGTTCAGGGAACAAAGACTTGAATAAAATATTATTAGCTAATAGGTATGTCAGATACTGAGTGGCAAGTTTAGAATCGATTTTGTCAAAACTTAATAATTCATATTATTTTCGTTAGACAAAAGCGTTGTTCAACTAATCAACTTGTTTGCTTGGCTGACAAGTCAAATTATGATGATAAAATTCTTCATTTTTTAATAGTCATACTTTTCAATATTTCATAGTTTCACACCGTGTGGGTGTGAAACTATGACATATTGATAGTTCTTATGTGAGCAAAATATTGGATTTTAGTGGAAAAATCTATAGTGTAGAGTTAAATTTCCACATATTCCATAAAAAAAAGTTTAGACACACGCATGACAGTCCTATATTTTAATATTTATACATAATCAGTAGCAAAACGCTGAATTTTCTTAATAACAAATTTAAAACCCCTAACATACCATCAGTTTATTAATACTTCTAAAAGCCGCTTATGGAAATCGGCTTTAAAGTGAAAAACGCAGAATTCGCTCCTCAAATGGGGTTGGGAATCTTTTGACTTAGAAATATTGTGGCCATTCAAATGTGTACCTTAATAGTGTGGTATAACGTCAGTTTTATAATGGTAGAGGTCATTTTCATTTTAGACAGGGAAGTATAGAATGTTCTAGGTTTATTTGACTAACTGCGCTTTCATCTTGGACTTAATGTATGTTCTGAGTTGCAGCTAATGGTTGTTTTGATAGTGTTCTCATAGAGTTTCTAGGCCAAAGAGAAAGTGCTCTATTTTGACTTATGGTATATTTAGATTCACATGAATCAATGCTAAAAAACAAAACCAGAGTTAGTCAATATTGTAACTAGTACCTATAATCTCAAAAAATTTCTAAATTTTATTTACAACAAACATTTACTTTGCTATCTAGAATATAAAACACATCTATGAAACCAAATAGCATTAAAATCAATTCCGTAATTGAGTTAAAAATAGTTAAGGCTTTTTAATCAAATTAATAAGTTCAACAATCCAAACGCGTAGCACATTCGATTCTGGGAATTGATTCCGATAGCAGCCGCCTAACGAATAATTAATCACACTAACTGGCTAATTATCGTAATTGCCTAGTGGAAAACATTAGGGGTGAATGTCGTTTACACTAAGGGAAACTATTTTTATTGTATAACATGGTTGTTTCTATGGTAGTCATGTGATATTTTCGTCGAATCGCGTCGACACGTATACGCTTCATTTGTCGTACTGATACAAAAACTGAAATTTATATTCTCAAGAATTTCGTAAAAAGAAAGTAAAATTAGATCACAAAGAGTGAATAGCGTGGATGTACAAGTAATTGTACTTTGAATATAACAAAGAAATAAATAAACAATTATTTATATACAAAAAAAAAACAATCCATATATGCAGTGCTAAACGCAAACGAGCTAAATAGTCCTATTGTTCTATATGGGGGTCTACTCAGTCTTCTTAGGTTTTCAGTCACTTGTATATATGCCCCAATTCCTTTTAAAAATAACAATTTAATCCTAAATAAGATTCGCTTAAAATTAAGGCGTAGGTCGTAATAAAATAATGTCTAAAATCCTTTTTATTTAATGTCTCTTGGGAGCTTTTCTACCAAACAACATTACGTATTTCCTTTTTAAAGCATTTTCTTTACAAAAGCAACATAATATGAATGAAATTAAAAATTTAGACGTACGATACATTTCAATACGCTTTCAGCAAATGATAGCAATCGAGTGTTGCCATCTGCGCTGAATTCGAAATGTTTGTGGTTAACAGAAAATGTATCTTAAGCTTCCGTTCATTTAGGGTTGCCCATTTCGGTTTGTAGAAATATAAAATGCTTTGTATGGGTTTTTGATGAGTAAAATGAAGTAGTTTAGAAATAAAATATTATAGGGCTTTACGATTTAAATAAAGACTGTATTATGCTGCACTAAAAACTAGTTTAGATCGATTCCATTTAATTATTTGAATTTTAACATAGGTACATATTAAAAAGTGCTATAATCATGTTCAATTTAATTTATAAGAATTAAAGACCTGTTTTTACTAAATTAATATATCCTAACAACTATTTATTGTTATTAGTCGAACATCTATGCAATATAAAGTAATATTAACAAGTATACTATAAATGTATTCACATATTTCGCCTAATAACGCATAATAAGGCTCGCGTTATATAAGACAATTGACGAACATTTACGTCAACCCTATCAATATTCGATGGAAGTTCAATATATTCCACTCATCAAAAATAACTAGAGACTCAAACAAAGCATTTTGAACTTTACGAAATTATAATAAGGATCAAAGTTGTCCGTATATTTCTATCACAATCAAATTGTAAGAAATCGCTTAGGCCATAAAGAAAGTTCATGCCAAGGGTTATGAAAGTCCGTTGTATTGATTATATTTGGAAATAGCTGCTTACGAAGGAATTGTTTGCTAAGTTTTGCTCATTTATCAAAATAGACGATAATTATATTTAATATGATACAAATAATAGAGTTGGCTTCGCATTGTTTTATCACGAATACTACGAATGGCAATAGTCTCTAGACTAGAATCTAGTAGATTCTAGGAGTTCTGTGCTAATGTGTAATTTGAGAGTTATGTTACATACAATATAGTTTAGTAGGTTTTGTAGACCTCTGTTTAGTAAATTACGGATCCTTACTTTAACTTGCATGTACATAAGAGAAGTATGTTTATTTGTAAAATATCACCCGGAATACTTTAAGAAGAAAGGAGATGTAAATTCGCATATGTTGACAAGATACCAAAACAAATTACATTTCCCAACGTGTAGAATTAACAAAGCTAAAAACAGTGTAATATTTATGGCTATTAAAATATATAATAAAATACCGGACAATTTCAAGGAACTACCAGTAAACTTTTTCAAAAATAAACTGACGAACTGGTTGATGGTGAAACAATTTTATGACATTGAAGAATTTATGACTTTTAAGTAGTGTAAACTGAATTGTGAGTGATAAGTGTGTGATATAATCGTGTTAATCGTAGTGCGTTCGCGTAATTGTGAAAATTGAATTGTGTGTACATTTAAATAATTAGACTAATCAACTTTCTTTTTCAATATTTGCACACCCAATCAATGGGTAGAATGTATTAGCCACATAATATTGTAATTAAAAACATCTATAATTTGTAACTACATTCTTGCAAATAAATATAATTTGAATTTGAATTTGAATTTACATCATAGACGAATATGACATAGAGTGGCTATGGAAATTAACAAAAATATTCATAGAAAATAAATTTAATGTAACCTCGAATTACTTATTTGGTACGTGTTACCAATACTTACTTAGAAGTTTGTCAGTTCTAATCTACACCTCTACTTAGATTAATATTAATAAAGCTTTTCAAAAATATTTTCCCATTTCCCGCTTTCTAATTTATAGGTAGGTACACGTTCTGCAAACTACGTGTTCAAAATACTAAGAAGTTTCTTTCTTTTCTTCTTCTTTAACATCCTTGCTAATTTAGTATAAGTACCATTAAAATTAGCTCTTATAAATCCTGCTCTGTAACATTTTAACTACATTATTTTAATTATCTTTAACTTCTTTATACAAATACATGAAATATTCTGGGTCCAATACATAAATCGAGGCGTTGTCAAAATCGTAAAGGCGTATAATAATAGAGATTCATATAAGTTATTAATTCACACTTAAATCGTATAATCTGTCCATCCCACTCTCACTTATGGAATTCAGTAGTGACAAAGACTATAGTGTATAAAATATTGTACAATCGCGTGATACTGCTCTTGTGTCAAGGTTAGTTGTGATTTTAGCCATAACAAGGTATTGTTTTAAATAATTACATGTTTTCTACTGGTTAAAAGACTACTGACAGCATGACTGAATAAATACCTACATCTATACTTATATTATAAAGCTTTAGAGTTTGTTTGTTTGAATGCGCTAATCTCAGGAATTACTGGTTTCCGATTCGAAAAATTATTTCGGTGTTAGATAGCCAATTTATCGAAGAAGGCTATATATTATCATCACGCTAAGAGCACAAGAAGCGGAGCAATGCGGGTAAAACCGCAGGGCACAACAAGAATGAAATAAATGCGCTACTTATCATTCTGTGCAATCCGGTATCTCAATTCTCAACATATAATATCTACAATATTACATGGGTAATACACAAAAACTTAAATTGCAAGCTAACAAGCGAAAACTCGATACTTATATCGCATTGTACATTTATTAATGCAATTCTAAATTACACGTTAAATTGATTAAACACAACATAAACCGGGCATGTGTTTGCAAGAATTTAAGTCATTTTCATCAGTATGAATTATTTTACAGCTCCAAACATAGCGTTGTGGCAATTCCAGTCTATTTATAAGGCTTTAATTCACGTATGCGACATTTCATCGATAACAAGATAATATTGTGTAATTTATTTATTAATAACTCATGCCCCGGAATCACAGACACAATAGAAAATCTACTGTGTCGTGGACCGATCGGGCCGTTCGGGGCTCAATGGGTTAAATTATGTTTTTATAACTTTTCTATTAATTACCTAGCTTATGTTAAGATACAGACGTTTTATAGTATTTTGTTTTATATAATATATTTGTTAAATAAAAAACTGGAAACCGATATAAAAGTAAAAAGATTCCTAACAGGCAGCAAAACAGCAGCTGAGTCCATTGCACTGGTAATAAAAAAGTTATATACAGTATTAAATGAATAATATATATTTATAATATTTGCCTTTTATTGAATTTAATAGTCTATGATAATAGACAACAACTCACAGGTAAACAGATACTAATCTTACATCCTACCATACCTTCTACAGGTAATTTAACGTTTAAATATAGGTACTATAAAGTAGTAATTACTAATTTATTAGCCGTTTTAAAGGGTCTCCAACAAAAAAGTGACAACCTTTTCACATCGATGATACAATAAATGCCAAGTTTTCTTTGAAATACACTATAAATGTTACCGTCTTTCAATTGATGTCAATAAGTATTGTCCGTATCAACACTTCCTACGTTTGCGCAAAAAGGTATTTTCTTTCCAAATAAAATAATTCTATTTCAATCACAATATAGAATCAAAACAATTAAATGTTAAATGCGACAGCATTTTCGTCGTTATAAACTATCTTTTCTGTATTCCTTACCTACAAGAATTTAGGCGACCAAAACTTTAATATAAGAGTTGGCATTGAGCACGGCAAAGTTGCATTAAAGTAATATACTACTATACTACCTATACTATACTTTTTAATTGTTTTTGTAATCGTTCATACTATCTTATAATAAAGACATTCACCTTCAGACAACAAATGCTAATTACCTACCCTGAAAGAAACCATTCATTGAAACAGATGTACAATGCATCTGCCCTACATGCATGTGCTACAACAATATACTTAATTTACTCACAACATTAAATTTTATTTGCATCAATAAGATATCCCATATTTCATATAGTCCACTCGTGTTCCCTCTGAACTTATGCCAATTAATCGCTTTAAATGCTAATAAGTCGAAAGCCATTCACTGATACTTGACATCGATTGCATTCACAGAAACGCAGATAACTTTAATTATTCAATGAATCAACCAAAGACGCTACGATAATATCCTGTCCTTATTTGCCGACCTCAACTATTTATAGTTGCAGTTATTAATGAAGCATTATTTCTACAGATAATGAGCTTAGTGTTCACTGTCGTACGTGTACTTTGCGATACTTTTACTTATTT
Source organism: Colias eurytheme (assembly GCF_061535395.1). Classification (NCBI taxonomy): domain Eukaryota; kingdom Metazoa; phylum Arthropoda; class Insecta; order Lepidoptera; family Pieridae; genus Colias; species Colias eurytheme. The sequence goes on along the minus strand of NC_142993.1, from coordinate 2,862,906 downwards.
AAGAACTGTTATGAAATAAAGCGGATCAAGTGTCAGCTATTTTTAAAGGGACGTATTAAATTTTAGACATGAGGGAAATTGGCGATTAATTTCATTCATCAGAGCGGTTTTTTTAATAGCACTTTTCTATAAACATGCAATTATTATTCCCAATTTGATTTCACAGTGCAGGGTAATTCATATGTGAAGGCTTCTCATAGGGCAAAAGCCTCTTGATGAAAGAATGAATAGACAAATCGTATGAAGGAACTTTGGAACGAAGGAAATTTTCATAATGTGGAATGTTATTACATTATACCATTGATATTGAAATATTCTATTGGCTATTCTGAAATTCATCTTCATCACATGGCTGATATTAGCCTAATTTTATTTCTACTGAAGATAAACTGCACGTCTACGAATGCTCCAGGCCATAATTAAAAAAAACAAGTGAGGAATAAGTAGATGTCACATGCAGTCGAAATTTTTATTTCTAAAAATGCCCGTTCTTTCACGATTTGTTCCTTTTCTATTTGGAGATGATCGATAAAATGCAGGTAAGTACCTAAATTGAAAAATAATTTTAATTTCTGCCCGTTCCTTTGGTCTCGTACTCCCGACTCTCCTTTTTCACTTCTCTAATAATAATCTTAGTCAAAATCATGCAAAGTTTCTTATTATTACGCCAAAAAAAGATTTATATATAAGAATTTATACTTAATCTATTTCAAAGCAGGTGTATAAATTATACAGCAATGTGTAAACTAGGTGGCGAGCCAAAGCACCTTCCTTACAAAGGCATGCGTCGTGGTGGCTAACTACTACTCAATTTACACTATATATTGGCAAACTTGTATGTACCATTGTGAAACGTTTATGTAACTGAAAATAGCTCTTATGTATTCAGCGTAAAGGCTTCTTATGTGTTGTAAGGCACGCGAATAGCTAGCTCTGCTTGCTTTGCAATTAGAGCGTCATACTAAGAGTAGTCTCACGTGACCTGATTTTTTATGGTTGACGCAAGGCGTAATGACGTCGAAGAATATTATACATTGAGAAAATTCATTTGCACCTCTAAGTAACTCGCAGAAAGGAATGTTTAATTTATTCTCGGAAATAGATTAAGAGCTTGACGTTTGTTTTTGTTATTGTTTAAATGTCGCCAGTGCCACATCTAATGATCTAATACAGGTAGGTCCGTAGGTAATAACCGTAATACGTATACTAGCCAGTGCGAAGGAAAGTTTTTTTATATATGTGTTTTCGTTGTAGAAATAGCTCATTAGACGAGGTATCTATAAAACTTCGCTTACATAAGAGTGAAGCCTTAACACAGCCAGTTAGATATATGGAAAACATGTAGATGCTCCATACTTACATTATGTGTGACTGTTACGTTTTCACATCTTGTACCGCTAATTGAATTTTGATTTATTTTAATTACACATACATTGATCTTGAAGCAAAGCATTGTAGTTAATTTTTGTCATGAAAACAAAAGATTAGAGCCGCGGAAATTCCACAAGTTAGTTTTTGAAACACTGAAGTTTATTCTAATCAAAATTTACAATTACAACATTGCCATTCAGAATTAGTAATATAAATATAATTAGCGCTAAAGTTTGCAACATCAATGGGTTGCCACACATCCTAACGACGAACCACATTTGAAGGCCAACCGGTGTAGTACCACTACCAAATAAATATTTTGTAACACATACCTACATTTAGAACTAGCTAATCAATGCGGGTTTGTACTCAATTGATAAAATAATGAAACTGTTAGGTCCATATAGTATTACAATTTACAATGTAAAGGAGACTTGTAACAAGAAATACAATTCAATAGTAGGTATTGTCGAATGGTCGAATGTGTAACCCGTTGAAAGTCAAAATACAAAGCACCACCAGTAATAATTTTGTTAACATAGGTACTCAAAATTGTAAGCCTTATATTATGTGTGGTGTTACTTATAAATATATGGTCAGACACCACTCCACCTACGTATATTTTGGAATAAGTAATTTAAATAATACGTATTTTGTTGTTTATCAAGTAGCTTATACAATTTTCAAATAGCAGCCAATTCCTTAAAAACATTATATCCCACTTCTGTGTTAATTACGAAATTAATTATTAAACAAAATGAGATGTTCAGTCCGCAAGGCTTCAAAGTTATGGGCTAATTTGCCCGATGACGTCACTGGCCTTGCACCGCCCTAGGCGAGGCGAGATTAAGCTTGGATAGTATCATTAAAATAAAGCCCAGAATACACGGCTTTAACAAGCCACGTATTGCTGAGTAATGCTATTAATGTTGCCCAAAAGCTTGCTTTTATACTTAAGTAAAAATACGTTTTGTCACTGAAAGATAAAGGGTCACGTTATTGATGGTAAGTGAATTACACTGCCCATAAACAGGGCAATTAGATACAGATATATTGCCAACCTTATATGGAATATGGGTGGGAACGGCCTCATATAACATTTAGTTAGAAACGTGTTGCCAACCTAACAACAAAATTATCACAAGGTTTATAGGAAAGCTTCTGCGCTATATTTAGAATGGGAGCTTTTGCACCCTTACGAAAATTATGTAAGATCATATTGTGATGAATAAGAAGTTGGAAGTTGCCAAAATAAGAAAAAGAAATAATGTTTTAATGAAATTTCTCCTCATATTAGTAGTGCAAACTAAGCACTATGTCGCCTTTTAAGATTTAAGGCTATTGGGGACGATTCGGTCATAGATAAACTGACATAGTATCTAACAAGTAAAAATTTAATGTGTATAATAGAAGCAACATCATGAAAATAGAGAAAATTATGTAACTACAAAATTTTGTAGAAAAAGATGCATACAATAATAGTGTAAATGAGTGTAAAAACTGTATTTAAAAAAAACGTTCATCGACATCTGCAAGATAACCTTATAGTCTAAGTTCATAGTATAATACATAGATTTGATTGCTAAAAATTTCCATTGCTTCATTTATAAAATACTTGCTTACCACCCGCGGACGCGCCCGCTTTGTTAAAAACCTAATAAATTATATACTTACCTTCCTCATGAATCACTCTATCTAGTAAAAAAAACTGCATCAAATTATAGAAACATTTGAAATGAGAAATACAAAAATTAATTACACTATTCAAATCCAGGTAATGTGTTTTACGCACTTCGCAAATATTTACACACCAAAATAATATTACAATACCTTACCTTCAAGTGACCTACACAAAAATCGGTTCGAAACATTCAAAGGTCATTTGGTTAAACAATGCTCGAAGCTTTAGAGTACAATAATTCCCTTACATCTTTGTTATTCCTTTGACCAGTCAAGCTTTGTAGTTAAAATAACAATAACTCTGAGAACTCAACGTCAAGCCGTAAAGTCTAACTAGTTGGACTGTTTCTGTTTATTTACCTAAGGCTATCACAAACTTGTTTGTTGTATTGATTTCTATAATAAGTATAATCTGTATTTAAATGATAATCTGTATTTCTTGTAACTATGATTACTCGATTATAGCAGTTTATCTCTTGAACTGTTTTGTGTGTATAATATTATGTATAAGTAACTTTCTCTAAATATTATCATCCCAATCTTTATGCTATAAGTTTTAATAATACATGGATTGTTCCAAAAAAATCATAAACGCTGGGTTTTAATGGTGTCATAAAATCTATTTATGGGCTAATTTACTCAGTCAGTCATTCTGTTAGTACTTTCAGTTTATTCTGCTTGTTATTTGACCTCAATTCGTAGGTCTATGGCTAGGGATGTAACGATACGGATATATCGGCCGATATAATCGGCAGGCCGATTCCTAAGGTATTTTCATGTTCATGTTCATGTTCACGTTCACGTTCACGTTCACGCTCACGCTCACGCTCATGCTCATACTCATGCTCATGCTCAACCTCATGCTCATGCTCATTTCCATTTCCATTTTCATTCTTATTCTCATTCTCATTTTCATTTTATTACACCTATAAGTTGCTGTTAAAATTGAGTGATATTAAATCAACACGCACAAAGTGGCTCTCACTTTAAGGACTATCGTGGAAGCGGCGAAAAAATAGATTATTGGGAAAATTACTCGGACACTTTAATTATCAGTTTTTCCTGTTACCCTGATAAATAGGGATAAGAAGCATTATTTAAATGAATTAGGGAATCGTTTAGAATATTCAATTTTATAAATTTCATAAACCAGACGGTTTTAAATCCCAGAACTTTGAATTATTTAAGCTTAATTCACGCCCAAAAGCGCTTTGACATACCTACACTAGATTGCAAAATGTGCTGAAACGAAATTTATAGTAAAAAATAATAATCCTTATTTTTATTTCCGTAATTAAAAGCAAATAAACGTTAATTAACATTGTGATGAATTGAATGAATTAAATTTTGTGAGGATCAACATTCGATTGATTGAATGGAGTGATAGATTCGTTCAATTTTAACGTTTCACTGTGTGCGAAATTAATTAACGTACACAATACACATGTCATAGTTGCACACACTCACACGTTCTTCCATGACAGATATTATAATACTCGCTTGTACGAATAAGAAAAGGGTTTCTAAGGATCTAAGATTATTCGTTTTGCCTCATTTCATTCAACCCTAATGGAAATAGGCTATGATATTTCACGAAGAATAGACTTCAAAGGAAATTTCAAAATCGATCACTTGAGTAGTTTCAGAAATTATACCGTACAACGAAACAATATATTTTTACTCCCAATATAAATTTATGGGACGAATTTTATTAAAGTTATAGCACAGATAGTATAATACTATACTACTTACTAGGTAATAGTTTCTATGTATTATCATACTATTATATGTTCTGTGGTATTACTTATATTTAGATACAGTGGATGAATTCGTATTAAAAGCAGCGAAAAAAAATAAACTGTAATTAATGTATCGTTATTTAATAAACTATTTACGGAATAAAAAAAAATGTATAAGGTAATAAAATAAAATATCAGTTCAATATTGGATACAGGAATTAAAAAAAAGCTCACTAAAATCACTTCGAAACAAATAATCACCTAAGTAATAGGTACTTTTGTTGACAAAAAAAACAATAGAAGGAATCAAAGCCAAATGTTCTCTGTTCACTGTTTTCACTGTACTCAAATCCCATATGTTTGCCAAAAATTTAATTACAAGAATTTATAACCTCTGTCGACATAACGAATGATAACTTATGGGTACATTTGGCATCACACCGCAACAAGCGTAAGGTTAACCTGACATTTTTCATTTTTCAATTTACTGAAGTTGAGAATTCCTAGAAATCTGGATGAATGATGAAGCATTACAATGTGTGTGTATATTATGTGATATCTATTGCTGTAGATTTTAATAACATTAGATAAGTATTATTATATTGTAGATATATTTATAAGGTAAGTATTAGATATTATATTATACAGTATATTGTAGGAATAAAAATCTTTACTCATAAAATAGGTGCTAGCAACAAGTCATTTCAAGAGATTTCTTTTCAGAAAGCTTTAGAGCTTTTTTTGTTTCGTATTCTTAAGGGGTATTGAAGGTCTTCAAACTAATATGTTGATGATCATAGTGATGGTTCTAAGTGTGGTTTCAGGTTCGTTCCAAATATCACCTTATTTTGAACAAATCAAGCGTGATAAACATTATAAAACATGTAAATCTACGTATAACACATGATTTTTACTCACTACATAATTAGATTTATTCTTACTCATACAAAAGGTTACCTAATTTCCAACATACGAAACGTAAAATGACCTTGAGCTACGGGTAAAGTCAATAAAAATGAGTAACGACTAATCTCCTCGTATTGAGGACCAAACATTTAATCAAATAACTGTGCCACTGTTTAATCTGCTTGGGCCACAAGACTCGCTAACAATTGTCTGGAGTCAACTGTTTGCCAGCTATAGCGATACATAGAGCTTCTGGATACGATTTTATTTTTGTAGAACACCTTAATAATAATTTATCTGCAACATTATCAGCACACGTATTTCAGATGAAATAATATGATACTACTCACTTTATGATGATGCATTACAACTTATTTTTTATATCTTATTAGTGGACTCTCAAATTATAGGTATCATAATTTTTTATATCATATAAATATATCGTTCAATTAAATATATTTTTACATTCTATAACATTTTAACTATTTTTTATTTTCAGTTATCGGCATTTAATAAGTTTCTAATTAAGATGAACTATTAAAGTTACTTATACAAAATATTTTGTAAGCCATATTGTAGTATTTAATGACATTTCAAAATATCAATTCTATCTACTATCTAGCTAATATTATTCTGTGGTCCCTCGTTGTGACGTCAATGCGGACAATGAAAACATTACCCGTTACCAATAAGTTTGAAAATCGAATGTATTTATTTGCATAATATTATCTGTGCTATTCTTAACTTTATATAAGTCAAAGTATTTAATTAAAAAAGAAAAACATCTCTAATCTCTCACATAGAATTGAAAAAAAAAATCTCTTCATTTTAATAACAAAATCTGAAATGAAATATAAAAGGTTAACAATCCTAAGACAATATTAAAAAAAACCATATTTTGTAGTAGAATGCAAATATTTCCTGGTAAATTGAAAAGCTTGAGAAGGGTTGATATTTTTACCTCCCAAGAGCTTTGAATCGGTTCATTTTTTACGTAAAAAACTTCAAAAGAACTTTTATATTTTTATGATCTAAAAATAGATCTTTGTAAATCAAAAAAGAATTGGGCAGAAATGTAAAATTATTTCAAATTCGAATTTCATCTGCTTTTGAATGCTACCTAATCGCGAAAAAACAAACCTTTTTTTAATGGTGTTCTACTTTTTTCTAAATAACATATAACATGAGAACTTAGTTTATACGTAACAAATTATTCATCATCAATGATCATCATCAACATTAGCCCATGTGGCCATGTGCGTTCCCACTGAGGGACACGAGCCTTATAAGAGGATAACAAATTATTACTTAATAAAAATACCATATCATATAAACATTCTACAGAACACAATTAGCGAGGTACTTTGCATCTTCTCTACTCAATGCAGGGAAACCGGAGTTGAACCTTACCTTTTTCTTTTTCTTTTTACGTTTTGATGTGGGAAAATCCAGTCTGCGTCGCGTTGTAAGGTGAGCCTGGAAACGGGCATCTGATGGGCGGGACCCGCAGAGGAATGCGGGCCTTATTACGTACCACAACCTTTTTTTAATTCAGGATTTTATTATCTTTTATAATCCAGGATTAAGTGTTTGAAATGGTCTCGTACCTGCAAGCTATGGTACATACCTATATGTATACGTAAAAATAATATTTTATTAATTGTGACGTCGACACATTTTATTTGAAGCAATGAAGATAAATTCATTCATAACATCCACTTTCCTTGTTTACTCAATGTTTTCTTTGACGCGTTTAATACACAATTTCTAATGTACTTCCTCTGTTAATTTTACAATATCAATAACGTCACTAGTTATTATTATCATAGATACGTTAACGCTTAGATTGGAAATAAACATCTATTTACTTGAAACGTATCAAAATAACGCATACATACGCTTTGTGTGTTATTTATTAACAAGAATAAATATTTTTATTTGTTTTCTTATAATGACACTAGCTGCTCCGCGCGGTTTCACCCCCGTGGCTCCACCCCTGTTGGTCGTAGCGTGATAATATATTATAGCCTATAACCTTCCTCGATAAATGGGCTATCTAACACCGAAAGAATTTTTTAAATCGGACCAGTAGTTCCCGAGATTAGCGCGTTCAAACAAACAAACAAACAAACTCTTCAGCTTTATAATATTAGTATAGATTACTTTTACATTTTACAAATCAGACATTAGGTAGTTAGGTACTATTTTTCAACTGATAAAATGAACTTAATTCAAATCTTGGCCTTTTGAGATCGGGGATAGACGAAAACGAAGGTTGAAAACCTGAAAATTTTATCGTTAAGCGCATACAAAATCAATATTTATATAGTCGTAGGTATATATTAACCTTAATGCTGATTCAGTAGTGCATATAATAACAACATGTGTAATGTGTTTCAATTCATATAAAAGTGAAACAATACATTCCTCTCATAATATCACGAATAACCTTATGTTGAACTTAAAATCACGCGATGTGATATTCTGTTTACGAGATATGCTATTTTGTTTATACAGCGCTGATTAAAATTTATATTTAGATACACACAGCTAAATATACATTGTTCTATTTATCTTAACGAGTATTATGTACGTTACTTAACATTTGAAGTAGTTTGGGATTCCTAGGTTATTTGAAAGAAGATTACCACGAAGATTGTTTTTAAATAAAATAAAAATGTAGATAATTTACACATGACTACTAAATTTTTTGGCTCGTTTTAACGTTAGAAATGGTAAGTGTTGTAAGATCAATTTGATGGTAATTACATACAAATAGCAGAGCGTAGTTTTGGAAAGTCGCCTAAACAATGTCACGTCGGCGTAACACCAGCTTTTTTTTAATTTTCATAACAAAAGCGCTCAATACGTTTTGCATAAATACCTCGTGACTCGTCAAAGGAATTAGATGAAAAATTCCGCCTACACAGTACAAGTAAATATTTACAGATTACGCACAATAAATTCGGCAAATGGATTGTAAGAGATAAGGGTAGAGTCCTCATGAAAACCTCATGACAACAAACTTTTCTTTACATGAACATTTTGGTAAGAAAATATGAACCAGTTGATACTTATTTTCACGAAAAAATAAAACAAGTAACTATTTGTTTAAAAAACTTATTTGTTAAAAACTTTTATTTCATACTAAGTACTACTACAAATAGAAAATATACAATTGAATAAGATGACTAGGCTGTCAACTTAGAACAGTATTATAATTTATAATTGCTTATAAAATCTCCTATTACCTACACAAAAAAAGGGATCAATATCACCGTATTTAAAGAACCGGGAATATTTCGGTGCCAACTAATTCGCAATCACAACAGAATCGGTCATTACTACATGTTCCCAGAAGTTTGCAGTTGCTATTGTTTCTGGCGATATATTTGTAAACGAATTTCGTAATCGAATTGATCCCATATCGTGGAATCGGTGACACAATTCACTGATACTTGAATATATACTTAGTGATTAATTAATTTATTCATATAGTATGTATAATACTTGTAAACAAACACACAACGAATGATTGAATTAAAATTTGTACCACGTTCTTACCATTTGTGTAGAATGCTTTCTCGGAAAAGTACAAGATGTACAAGTAAATATAAGATAAAAATTATGAAGAATAGATAGAGATAAAAAAAACATCATACATTACACAATTCCAGGAAATCATCGATCTCCAAACAAAAGATTCAGTTAAATCTAAAAAGATTAATGCAAAGGAATAACAAGAGCAAGACACATCTTCATATGGTTAGGGAGCCAGGTGCAAATTTGGTTAACTATTTCCTCTCAAGAGATAATTCGTCAGACGCCTCAGAGTATAGTATTATAAAGCCTCGTGAACGTCAGCTGGCGCTCGGTTGGGGGGGTGAGCGGTTGTAGCCTCCCACGCACATAGGAAAAAAAATACATTCATTCATTCATTTCCTCTCAGCTAAAAATTTGTCAAATTGTAGCTAACCCAATAAGTATCTCAACGAAAAAAAATTGTCAGCTGGTTACAACATGGTGTATTATACGTCAGCTGGTGTCTCGAACATGAAAGTTAAATTTAAAGAAAAATTTATTTTCCGTTATTTCCTCTCAAACAAAAATTTACCTGATGATAGCTTATATGTAACTGTGGATAAATATATATGTCAGCTGGCTGTATCTTGGTGGAAAAACCGTCAGCTGATACGGGAGGCTACAACCGCTCTTCCCCCCAACCGAGCTCCAGCTGACGTTCACGAGGCTTCATAATACTATACTTTGATGCATTTTACTAATTACCGCTTGAGAGGAACTTGGTCATAAAATCTGCTGCTGGCTCCCGGACCAATAGACCTACTATCGGATTCATATTAATATTGAAATCAAAAATTAAAGGTCCAAGCAAAAATTTGGGAACAAATATCAAACCTACGCGGCAAGATATATTTAGGTCACCCACATATGAAATTTTAACAAGCAATTTCAGCAAAGCGTTTGTAAGGATGCCCTCCTACACGCTACATTTTATAATGGCTTGAGCAATTTATATCAAATAAAGTATTTCAGGTGTTATTACAGATAAACATGAATGACAGTGTATCCTTGTGAGATATATTGTAAGGATTACCATTTTATTGGGTGAAAAATAATTTCATTTTAATGGAATGTTCGAGTTATTTGTATAGTATACTAGCGGTCCGCCCCGGCTTCGCCCGTGGTACATAATATTAACGTTTTCTCTACATAAAAACCATCCTCGTACTTCAAGGAATATAATAAAAAAAGAATTATCGAAATGGGTTCAGTCGTTCTCAAGTTATGCGCTTACCAACACATTTTGGGATTCATTTTTATATTATAGATAATCTACTCACCTTTTGTCTTCAATTTCAACTTGATATTAGTACTCGCTTTCGTTATAATGCCTTTATTTTCTATAATACGTTTATTTTACACTAGCTGTGCCCGCGACTTCGTCCGCGTGGAATAGTGACTGCATAGTAGTTACTACTTAACTTAATTATTAAGTAAACACGGACTACCATAAATAGGTAAAAGATCTGTTAGTAAAATTTATTACTAAACTGTGCTAAACAATAAAAAAAATAAATGCCTTATTAATTTTCTACGTAAAATGTCTTTTAAATTATGTCATATTATTTTTAGGCACCAGGGGGGAGGGGAGCAAATTTCTTTTCCTTCCTTCCTTGTATGGATGTTTTTAACAATGTATCGTGCAGCAACTGATCAGCTTAATCGATACTCAGTTTTTATCAAATCCAAATCAGATCTTTCCTGAATCCTGTCTCACGCCTGTAGTAACTAAACCGTTTAGACCGTGCAATAAAAATTAAATTAAAAAATAAAACAACGCTACGAAGAAAAGTGCATAAATAATAAAAAGAATAAATAATTTCACAAACTTCCCGAAGATTTTTAAAAATAAATACCATTTTAAATATTTATAACAAAAAACAAAGTCGTCGGGGCTGCCATGCCAACATTATCATTATATATTTCATTATCAAAATAAATGGTACTTAATTTTAAAGATCGTCGGGAAGTTTGTTAAATTATTTATTCCTATCGGTTTCTTATTTTCATGTAATATTTTCAAGTGAGCGAGACCTACCTCTACTTCCATATTACATTCCTACATCATATTGATATCTATAAGTTTGTTGTTCCTTGACATATTTTAAGTTGGGCCGGCACAAATTGTAATGGACCACAGTGGCAAAAGAAGTGGTATATTTAGGAAAAAATATTGCCAAGGGCCAGGCCTATGTAGCTTTGAGTAGAGTTCAAAATTTCCAGGGTGTGGCTATCCTCTCGCTCCTATATCCCCCTCTTCTTTCACAGACTTTCAACCGTTCCCTTTCCACCCCTGTGGGAGAACCGATTTTTATGTAAACCATATCTAATTGTACCTATATGTACACGTCATATCCTGTCGTTTGATGCTCCATTTGGTTTATTTATCCCCACTGTCACCCCTAAAAAGCCCTAAATGTAATAAACGGATGAACCGATTTAGATAAAATATGACTAATTATTGTAATTCACACATTGGCCTTTCATATTTTGATATGCCGCTTGAGTATATTATTTGACTTTTACCGCTGTAATCTAACAAATGGATAAACCGGAATGGATAAAAATATAACTTCACCCGTTATGCACTTTCATTTGATATGACACTTGGGTATATTTGACAACATTCGTTTTTTTCATTTCCACTTTTACCCATATATAATATATGTATAATAAATGGATGAACCGATTTTGATTAAATATGTCTAATTATACATACTTTACACGTCATGCCCTTTCATTTGATATGTCACTTGAGTATATTTGACAAAATTCATTTTTTTATTACCACTTTTATACCTATATCAAATAAATGGATGAACCGATTTTGATAAAATTTGACAAATTGTTACTGATAGGTCGTTCACTTTCATTTAATATATATATCACTTAGGTATATTTGACAATTTTCGTTTTTTTCATCCCCACTTTTACCCCTATATACCTAGGTATAATAAATAGATGAACCGATTTTGATACACTTTATCTAAGAACCAGCGTCGGAAAATATGTTGCCTAACAAAAAAACCGCATCTAATTCGGATTACATGTTAGCGAGCTACCGTGGCATAAACAGACACACACACACACAGACACACATAGCGGTCAAACACTTATCACCCATCTTTTTGCGTCGGGTTTTAAAAATATAATACGACATAATTTAAAGGACTTTTTATGTATACAATTTACCTAGAAGTAAGCATAATTCTAATTTGACCCCCCACCCCCACCCTTGGGGACTTTCGATATGATCACTTGGACATAATATAGGAATAATAATTGAAACAGATAACTTACGTTTTATCGTACAGTGTACAATAGAATGCCTTAGCAAATGTTCGCCGTGAATACTTAAATGGTCATAACTTTTTTATTTACGAACCGATTGACATGAAATAAACACTAAATGTTAAATGAAGATTACCACAATATATTAGTGAAAACCGCATTTAAATCGGATAAGCCGTTTCTGAGATTAGCGTGTTCAAACATACAGACAAACAGACAAACAGACAAACAGACAAACCGACAAACAGACAAACAGACAAAAATTTTTTTAACTACAGTTTTGGGTTTGGGATCGATTTAATAATAACACCTACTCATTTTTTTACATATTTTGATTGTACAGACACAACTTTTCTAGAATTTTATTATATGTATTGATATTGATTGATTGAGACCGCCTCATAGCGATAAGGCTGCTGCTTACAGTAGGTACGCCATACACACTCACTCGTATTTATTTTTATGTGTCGTTTTTAGTACTTATAGCTGTACAATAAAGTGTTTACATTCAGTAAAAATTTTCTTCTTGTACGACAAAGGCGTTTTGTTCAATTACTATTTTTAAGTTATTATAAAAATATTTGATATCTACACAGTCCTACAAAACGCATACATTGTATAATATCAATTCTCTACCCATAAGAATTGAGAGCATTCTACATTCAAAAATGTACATCAATGTCATGGCAACCATGCTTTACATTTCTACAGTTGCCACTTAATTATTACACAACATTTACTTGCAGAACACGTTTTACCTTAGCGTTTTACTAATCAGTAATTTACGCGCATATGAAATAGTAAAGTGTTGCATATTGCATATGCATATTCAGAATACTGAAGAATGAATATCCAACGATCGCGACGGTTACTTCATGCTTTGATTTTGCTAATTTATGGACTTTATTGAAGAAATCACATTGATACGTAATACGATTACAATGTAGCGATAACACACGTGTACATGATTTTAAAGATGTGTGTAGTATTGGTGAATTTAATAATGTTTATTTTTTTTTAATTTATCAGTGATTGAAATAGAATTTGTTATAAATGTCGAGATAAATTGTAAATCAAAATTCTATGATCATATTTTTTGTAACGGTACCTTAAAATTATTTTTTTATTAATGCATATATAAAACCTATGCATATAAAAAATGTACTTCTTTCATTTTTAACAAATACCTCTAAATATGCAAAATTTACCACGGTCAATGTCACCTATATTTAATTCGTAAATATCAAAATGTTAACTGTGGTCAAACCTTTAACATGGGTCAATAACTAACAGATTGCGTATAACATGTTGCGGTTAATTTAGTTATTTCACAAATATTCCGATATAATGGATATAGAGGATATTGAAAATTTTACTACATTACATCGACAGTATAATATAGATCCGGATTGAAATATTTAACCAACTCTCTTTTACTGATTATTATAATTATATATTTTTACTTTTCAGACTTGGCGGCAGTGCCGTGTCTTTGGTGGAGCCAGTGGAGGAGAGCGGTGTATCTAGGCGCCAGATGATAGATAAGGGACAGCGAAAGGTATAAACCAAGATGCATTTTGTATTAGTCATGAATCACTAATTAATATAATATATAGTATTAATAATTATTAAATAAAAATTATATGAATGCCTTCATCAAGAGGCGCCCTTAGAACTCTCAACTCTACCCGTTACCAAGTAGATATCGAGAGACGAGAGCGCAACGATTTTATGATAATACTTGTATAATATATAAACATTAACAATACTACGGTTATTACTAATCATTTTTCAAAAAGACCTTCCGGAGACCGAAGATATTATCTAACGATACTCTAATCAAGATATAAGATCTTACACGCGTACAGCTGCATGCAATATTAATCGCCAGACGCGAGACAAGCAGGTGTATTTATAAGTCAACTTTCATATATAATAAAATACACTGTTACTATGCGATAAATGTATATCATTCGTATTTCACGACATATCACTGCAAGTTCCAAATCCTCAAAGACAGCTCTTTGTTATTCCCGTCACACGAAACACTGTTAGAATTTTTGGCAACACAATATCGCACCTACATAATAAACATACCTAATAATATAAATTATGACGTAGAAGTCCATGTAACATCCGTCAATTAGATATTACAACACATATTTTTTGTACTATAATCTTATCTAAGTCGGATTTATTTTGGTTATGAATAAATTATTGTTTTTATCGTTCAAGTTTTATATATTCGATAATATTTATTTTTTGTAAAATCCCCGTTGAAATTTGTGGTGGAAAATGATAAAGGAGTAGTATATAGTAATTGTAGTATCGACAATTTTAGAAAAACCATTAATAATAATTTGAGAGGGTGTCGTTCAACAATTGCTTTTTTCCTGAGATTTACATGATTACAGAGATGACACATTATTTGTATATCTATGCATAGAATTTATCATTTAGAAAGTAGATACTGAGAAAGACAATATAAGATTGTTTCTTCATTACAGTGGACGATACACAATTACAACTTATTGTCATAAATTAGGGTGACCTTTCCTGATACTGTGCCTTAACAAAAACTAGTGACTTGTTCCTTGTTGTAGACAATATTATTTTGTTTATATTTTTCGTATTCTGTCCATCTATACCTATGAGCAAGTGTTGAACTTTATTAATTATTAATAGTTAGATTACCTTCTTTTGCACACTGGTATCGTAATATTTTCTTAATTAACGCCTCCATCGTACGGATCAGAAAGGATCAGAAAACTTTTACCTTTACTCTATAATCGTATTTATACAGGACAATGTGAAAATCTAAGTTTCTAATCTTGCATCAGACAATGTTATCATGATAAGACAGTTAGTAACATCATGTAATTTTTATATATATTTAAGAACCGAAAATGTATTTCTTCGACTTAAATAGTCTGGTTGGTTTATTCATATAAAGTGTATTAAAAATAAAAATATTACGTCTCGGTTCACTTTACCAAACCAGCTTATAAAAAGTGCAAAATTATTGTTTTATTTTTAATTTCCCGTTCATACACTAAACATGACCATTTGATTTATGAACATATTTTTTGTCAACACATTATCGAACATTTCAAAGTGCTAATAACGCAATATATCAGGTTGATTGGACGTATCGTAATTCTAATAGACTATAGAGCATTGAATCGCAAATTGTTATTAACATTCAATAAACGGAGTCAAGGAGACCAGACTCGTCTATATAAACCACTGTAAAGGAGTTTACGAGACTGTTCTTAACAATTACATAAGGTAATAAGGAGAAAATAACTAAATGAATGAATCACGATCAACCAAAAGTGGGTTTTACCACAGATACTATACTCGTTTTACTGAATGAAATAATACTAGAGCTGTTGAAAGGACGTGAATTAGTGAGATAGGCATAAAATTTGTATGAAAATTTCATACAATTTCCAACGCCTGGAAATAACAAAATTACGTCCTTCAAGGGTCCTATCTTATATAATACATTTACAAAGAATAGATAAATGAAATATTATACAAGTGTCTTAGTTATTTCAATAAGGTACCTACCTACTTTAAACTTCGTGACTTTTGGGATTGTCAATGACACATAAAACCAAGCATAAAACTTAATGAATTGCTATGAAACTTACACAATCTTATAATAAATATGATAGATAAGTATTAGAATATTAACCTTTAACATAGTATTTCAAAACCTTTAACATTAGTTGTATCAAACTGGCAAAAACCCTTTATACCTTTTACACATATTCATTGAAGAAGAAGAATCATAGAAGGAAAATAGAATGAATATTTAGATATCTTCTAAGATAGATATAATAATGTTTAGATAACCTTTTAAATCGAAGATCGAAGACTGCGCGGCCGGTCCTGACCTCAAACACTCGCTTCTCGTCTAGATTTGCAATCAACCTGTTAAAAATCTTGTTTTAAATGGCATGCAATATGCCACCACGTTATTATCACATATTTTTGGCAACTTAATTAAGAATACTTTATAGGTAATGACCTTACAATAATTTGGAGTGTTTTTATCGGAACGTGGTTTATGGTAGCTGGGTGACCAATTAAAATATTTAGCGCATTGTGATTTGAAATGATAAATAAATATTTTATTTTTATTATGTTGGAATGTTTTTCCAATAATTTACTGAGTAGGTACACCTTATATTATCATAATAACGTCTCCGACTAGCAAGAGAAAAATATAAAAGAAAATAAAGCCATAAAATGTCATAATTTTTGAGAATTGTATAAGATAAAACATTATATTATTGTAAAAATAAATAAACATTCGAAATAATGAAGAACAGCGTTGGATACAATACGGCTGACTGATTTCCATCGAGCCCCGTCATGTGACAATCATATTATCTCCACTTTTTTGACACATTTTTCCTGTAGTGATACATAAATAGCTCTTATACAACTCAATTTATTCTTTTGTTTCGTATACACGAGTTATAATTGGTCATTAATGTCGTAACTCGTAACCCAAATATAACTACCTAACTGTTTTTGTTTCGCACGACATCGCCATAAAGACAATTTTTAATTACATCTTTAAATTACACTTCATTGTCCTTTTAGGAAAAGTACAGCACTACTTCATTTTTATTACAAACATTTTCTTTTATTGTAATATTTTATGAGAACCTAATGTCACAGTATGTATTTTAAATAGGGAAAGTATTCTTTTCGTACCGTACAACCGTATTTTCGACTTACTGATAGATTTTAAATTTGACTCTAGTGTCATGCTCGTAACTGCAAATTATCTGCAACTGCAATCCAATAAAAACTGTATCTACTTGTAAAATAAAAAAAAATAAACAGAAAGTTAATAAATGATACATACAATCTTTGATTTCACATTCTCTTGTATTCGTCAAACGTTCAGTACACAGGTCAGATTTCTGTATCCAGGAATTTGTACACTACTCTTACATTTCATATTGCAAGATTTTCTAACTTCTTAATATAAAAACATACCTTTAAAATAATATAACATAAAATTCAATGAACAGAACTAGACATACCGGTAACCACAAAGCAATCTTGTTTCCACGCCCACAGCACTAACATCTGTTCAGTCTTCGAGCAACATTTTTCACTATACAGTATACACGTCAAAAGAACAATACATCACGGAGTATAATTAAGACGTCGGTTTCATTTCGCGTAAGTATAGTTCTTACACAATTCGATCATGTAGGTCCATTACAAACATGATATGTGGCCTTTTGTCCGGTAAATGTGACAAATTGCTCGGTGTCAAATCCATGTAGTACTTACGGACACTTTTTTTCAGACAATACTAACATAATGTTATAAATGTTGTTACTTATTAATATTTTGAAAGAAATGACGGCCGTATTCTGCTGGATTATAACAATAAATTTACCTCGAAATCAAAGGGCTCAAGATTGGGCGAGCGTACACATTTAAAATTGATTTTCCGATTTATCGCAGAAAGAAAATATCTAGCGTGAATCAAGTGACTGTTGTAATTAATTTTTATCCGTGTATAAATATGTGTTGATCACAGCTTGAATACTGTACTGGAAATCCTTGAGGGAGGCCTTTGTCCAGCAGTAGGACGTCCCACGGCTGAAACGAACGAACGAACGAACAGCTTGAATACATGTAACAATAATGAACTATCAGAATATAGATTTTTAGGTATATGTATTATCAACCCACAGCTCCAACATCCGCTTCTCGGTCACGTAAAATTTTGTTAACATATAGACAAACCTTTTAGCACATTGCCGAAGAAACATCTAAAAACTAGTACCTACTTAAAGGCAAAATAAAAACAGCATTATAAATACCTAACAGCTTTTGCTCTTTATTAGAAACCTTAAAAATACAGACGCAAATAACTTATAAATTATTAAAAAGTTGAAAACGGGTATCAGGTAAAAATAGCGTACCGGCGTCCATTATATAAAGCTCCCTCAAAGTAAGGTAACAAGCCACTGCACAAAGGATCGGGGTGAAAACGCTTACGTTAAGTTTTTTTTTGTTTTCACTAACGCTTCTGTTATTTATGAACATTGAAGTTTCAAAACACTTTGGTAAAACAATCGTATGGAAGAGTTATGTTATGTTTATTGTTCTTATGTTTGAGTTATTAAATTAGAAAAGTTACAAAATAGGGTAAGGTTGCTCAAGTCGTACCACGGCGTTAGTCGTACCCCACCAATATCTCGTCTGATACCATTGAATTGGACCATCTAGTGTTGTTAACGTGAACTATTTAGTCGCGCGAGCAAGCGTAAACAAGTGGTCAGGCGGTCGGCTTCGTGCAGCGAAAATAATTCAAAAAGGAAGTTTTTTATCACTTTTCATGTAAAATTAACGACTCATTCATAAGCTTTTTACGGCAGGAATGTTATCTTTATATTTTGTCTTTGTTTACAACGATTTTTAATGCTTATCTGTCAATCGTTTGGGCATACTCAAATAGGAGAAAATTTTTAGGTTGTGTTAGTAATTTTATTTTTCAACCTCAAAGATAAGTATGCTTAAGTCGTACCTGTTCAAAATTCTTTACTCGTACTTCTATTTAGGTCTAAGATTTTGTTATTCACTAAAATAATTACCAAATAATATGCTTAAGTTAATCTCAGACTGAATTATTTGTAATTTTAACTTACTTAAAATTGATCTCTTATTATTAAGAATTTTTCTATATAGTTTATTATATCTTCACTAAAGTGTATTTTCTAAGTACGACTTAGGCTGTATGTGGTACGAATTAGGCAACTAGGCGCCTTAATCGTACCGAAGGTATGTTTTTGAAAAACGTTAAAATATATATTTTAATATTAACATTGTAAGTTTCTTTGATTTTTTAATAATAGACAACTAAATAAAGATTCAGTAAATGTGAATTATTTTGTATTATTTCAATTGTCGTGAATATTATAGCATAATTTCCTTAGGGGGTACGACTTGAGCAACCTTACCCTATGTACGTTCAAATTAATTTACACCTTCTTTCAGCAACAAGCTCAACACCAAACGAAATTTTCTTCAAATATTCTGCTAATCTGTAAATTGCGCCTGTTATGATAATACTATAATAGTTACCTATAGTCTATGTTCTAAATGCGTAAACAAGCAATTTAATCTATTATTATTTCCCTACTCACATCCAATAAATATCACATTATTCAATGTTATTATTAAGATTTATTTGTTATGCTCCTCAGTCTAAAATATAGTCACTCAACGCTAATTAGTTTAAAATGTAGATTTAGCACGAACAGCCTTCAATAAATTAAGAAACAGTATTAATGAACTAATTCGCAAAGATATTTAGTTGATTCAGACTCTCGGGTTTATTGAAATAAGGAAGGCAAAACATCTTGGCACGCTCCCAAACACGACGCTCGGAGAATTATGAAGAACAGTTGAATATAACATCAATACAACAATTTGTTACTTGATAAATAGTTTAGTCTAAATATTAATGCAAATATATAAAGTACCCGTCACGAGAAGCTATAAATTATGTAAACAAACATCTTTTACTAAGTAAACATTTTATACTGCGAGATAATAATAAATTGACCATATTCAATCGACATGAAATATAGACGGGTTATATGAAAGTAACAACCTATTTAATTTAGTCGGATCATATTTTAACGACGCAAAGCGCTATCGTTTGTGTTTCTTGGTACCGGAACGCGTCCGTCGCAGGGATTGTGAACTATCGGGACGCCATTTTGAAATAAACGCATCATTTGAGTTGTTTCATTGCTTTGCATATATCGCGGATCTGGTTGTTATTGTTAATTTTGTTATTGTTTCGTTATCACTTTTTTATTGTTGTTACTTTAATTGTTGCGTTAATTTTATTTGTTATTACGTATAATGGAGCCAGTAGCCAGTACATCTAAGGAAATAAATTCGCCACGAAAAAAACGTCAAAAGGTGCGTAATACATAATATTTGTTACTTAATAATTTATTAAATCTTAAACAAATTCATTTTTTTTGTTGGTCCAAATGTTGTGAACTCCTGAACACTTGTTTACAAAATTTATAGCTTCTCATGACGGTTACTTTACGTTAAAATCAGTCCAAGTGCCAACAGTTGATTGAATTATTCCGTCATTTACAACAGCGAAAGTTACGAAAGAAAAATCATTAACATATGTTTACAAACTTTTCAATCATCTCTTTTAATGTATTTTTATTTTCTATGGAATATTTCAAAACTTCGAACATTTCGCTCAAGGTGAGAGTAAAGACTTTAATTTGTCATTTCTCCCCATTTGTCCGATGTTTCGTAGTCGACGTATTTTTACTGCCCTTTCCTGAAATATTACCATTACGGACGAGTAAGTGTACTTATACCTTGTTTATTTAATGTCTGCAATAAGTTACAATGATTCTAACAAAAAGAGTCTTGAAGAAAATCTTATTAGGTTAAGATTATGAAAATGAAAATCTGATTAGGTATCTTATCTTGTTATACTTACATAGGAACTTAGAAGGTAGGAAAATAGTGTGTATCACCGATTTTCACAGTAATCAGTATTTCTGCATCAGACTGACTAATTCAATAAATTAATATCGAGTTTATTGTTTTGTTTTTTCCAACGTGTTATGTCTATAAACATAACGAAAGCGTCCGATGACGCCAAGCGCGGTTAAAATTTGCTATTTTGCACACGGTATAGTTTTAAAATTATTTCATTCAACGCGTTTATAGTTTAAGAGTCTGTGCAAGAAAATACATTTTTTACTTCAGTTGGAACGTGAAAATTTAATATATATGATAATTTTGTGGCTTCATTAGAACCTGAATACATATTTAGATTTTATATTCGTCTTGATAAAAACTTCATTAAAGTAATATTTTTTTGTAATGTTATAATATTATCTAAGACTAGCTGACGCACTTAACTTCGTTTACTTTTATTTTTTGTTCAACCAGTAGTTCCATTCCGTAGGCGCGTTGAATCAAAGAAGCAGACAAACACTTCAATTTTCATATTACATTAGTAAGCTGTAAGCACAGAATAATAAATAGGTAGGTACTTACAGACGTAAAGTTTAAATGGATATGTAATACTCGTTTCAAATTAATATCTAATAACTCTAATAAGACTTATGTAATTGAATGAGAACATTCGAACCACCAAGCCACGTTCATCGTTAATTATTCAAGGAAAACATATCATATTTTTTATCAGTTATGATCTATTAGATATAATCTATATATAAACGTCAGCCTTCACTCGCCGTCCTTGTGTCCACCCAAGAGCAATGTCATATACAAATAGAAATTTTTAAATCTTGAAATGATGCCAATTGCAAATCGAGGCGCACGAAAATATAGACGATGTCATTGAGGGAAAAAAATGCTAATAATTCTTATAGACTATATAGGCATAATTTATGTTATTAGTTGTGCACAACTAAGTTATTAGTTGTGCTTTAGTTTTGTACACTTTGTTTTCGTTTCGTGACTTCATATTAATTATACTGTAACGTTTGGTTACTATGTTTTTCGTAATGACTCTATAGTAATTGTTGAAATGTGTTCGCGAGAGAGCTAATTTATTTAGTTATTTTACGTATGATATGATAAAAATGATTACGTACACTCAAAAGAACTTAACTGGGTAATTCTACAGTATATTTCTGGCTATTAAAATAATACTAAGATTTGAATACTTTAACAGTATATTGCACAGTTATACTTAAAACTGTACACAATATTTTTATGCGCTTTATGCCAATAAATGTAGAGTTTTATTACAACTAATTATAATTATTTTATGATTTTAGACAGTCTGGCCTTGAACTGTTTTGGACTGTTTTGAGAAACATTAAATATTTAACATAATATTCAATGAATGCACGACTTAAAAGGTTGTCACTATTTTTCTTAATTGTATTTGTTGACATTTACAAGTGTTTTAAATATCTGAATTGAAATATTTTTAGAGTTCCTGTTCTTTATATGTGACCCAAAAGAAATAATATAATACAGGAACAAAACTTCTATCTGTAAAAGTAAAACAATGGGCGGACCCTTGACAAAATGGGTCATAGTTCTTATTCTAAACCAACCCTGCAGCGTTCACTTGAAACTCCCGCATTCAAACTGTACCAAGATCTATCTGACTTTCAAAATATTAAACTAGATATAGCCCGCGACATCTTTGTCAATGTCAAATAATGTTTTTAATTTTAATCAAAACATCCTCCAAACGTACGTCATTGTGACGTTAAACATATTTGACACACACACATTGAAACGTGTTTACAATCACATGCGTTTATAATATTAGTTGGACTAGGAACAAACATGTCAATAAATTCGCTGAAATTATCCATGGATTTACCAAGAAACAGTTCATTCGCCTGTAGATAAACGACAAGTTGCGTGACCCAATATCATGGAATTTGTTCATTTCGAAATACACATCAATAACTGGGCTTATTTGTCGGCATAAACGGTTATGTTCGCCAAAAGTATTTCCCGTCGATCTGATAAGATCTTTGTAGCATTAAAAGATATCGACAGGCCTATTTATAGATTTATTTACTTCAAATATTTGGTTGACTTCAAATATGTTGTATTGGAATTTTAATAGAATTTATGACATGAATAAAAATACTGAAAACATTATCTTATAAACGAAATTTAATAAGTACATATACATTAACTAAACATGACTTTTTGTGTGAAATTGTATAGAAATATTTGAAGTTAAAGCTAAATAAACAGGCTTATTTAAAAGTAAATGAAAAGGTACGTTTTGGAGTAGCTTAGTATATTGTATGACACAAAAATACGCTTTTCACACTTACAAAGATAAAAGTAAAAATAGACCTGAAATTACATCACACGACAACAATAAACTACGCCTACGATATCTTCACTAGATAAAACAAGAGTAATTCTTTTCAATGTTTGGGCGCGGACGAGTCCAGGCAATATATCAGAATCTGCTACTAAAAAAAAACAACCAAGGAACAACGAAATTATACAGTCTGGCTATGACGCAGTTCGAAGTAATCTGCCACGATACAAACATTTGGATTCATGATTGCATCACGAATTTCTCGGTCTCAAATAAAACGTTTATTTTATCATCCATTTTACCCAAAATATTTTAGTTTTCAAATAAACTAAATACATGGAATAAAAATTACCAAAAAATAACAGAAGAGTAGGCCTTTGAGTAGGCCTTTATCCTATGGTCACGGAAGAATTCTACCATACCCGTGGCCCTGTCGTTGATGCGGCTTGACGGAACACAGTGGGGTTTTGGTCGGTAGGAATCCGACATAACCCACGGCCCCTTCCCCGGAGGCCGTGGGTATCAGGTATCTATGCAAGATTTCCCCACTAAAAAAGGCCTTTGTCCTATAATTCGTTCCATGCTGAAATGTAAAGAAAACATATTAATTTAATTTCAACATCGCCACAACAAAACGTTTCCACATCTTTTCTTGTAGGTAGGTACTAAGTATATGTAGTTACGCTATTGTTAAAAGGGGGAAATAATAATATTGCCTTCAATAACTGTATCACGACGGTAGTAATTTGAATGCATTATGAAATTACAAACACATGGTGACTGATGGCCAATAATAATTAGAGTTTTCCTGTTTGTCAACTGCAGGTCGTATGCTGTTTGTTCGCGCCACGGCCGTGGTCGAGGTTGATTTGAATTTGGAAACGTTATTTGACAGATGAAAAGCGCGGGAATGTAATGCATTTTTTATCTTTTGTCATAGACTACGTCCGCGTCGGAATAAAGTGGTCGTGAGATTTCTGGTCTATGGTTTCATTATGTACTATTGAACAAGTTATAACTTTTATTATTATAAATTTATAATAATGAAATTATTAATTTAAAAATCGAATTCTCTAAAAATCTATTAAAACTGTTAAACTAAATATAGCCATGTAGGTACATGTACACATAAAAGAGCTTCAAATTGATTGGTTAACCATAACCTTGGTCAAGGTCAAGCCTACAACTGAATTTCAGTGGAACTAAAATTTGCACGAGTACAATCTTTTTGTAATTCCATATTTGATCTGATATTGAAGACATAGGAATAATTTCTAAAATAGTATAAAGAAATTGCTGTGGTAAATAAAAATAGTGGTTTTCATTTTAATATTGTACCTATGATAAAATATAAAATATGTATGGCAGCACGTACATGGCTCAAAATTTTTGTATCACCATATCACATAGGTATTTATGTATATATTATGTGTCTGCAACAGACAACCGTTAAAAGTTGAACAGAATTAGGTACCTCGCAGAGCCATAAACATCCATGACCGTTTGACTTATAACAAGGTTAAATGGACTATTTTATAAGAGGATTCCCCTTGGAGAGTTACGACGTTTCTATAAATAATCTAGTATGTTATCCAGTACTGAAATTACGAAGAAAGATTCTTGAACAAAGGTATTTTCAATCTAAATAATTGGATAATTCAATAATATACCTATTACTTGTAATTTTAAATTCGTCATACGAAATATTACGTCCAATAATTATTAAAAAAAATGTTTGATAGAAAAATCAAAAGTGTGATTACGATAATACGTAATTTGTAATCAGTAAAGGTTTTATGACTAATACTAGGCATAGGCTACATTGGTTTGATACAGATCTTAATGACGATATTAAAATTCTAGTGTCACGCTTATTGGTACGATACCTATATTTTGAAAATGTATGGCACCAATGGGTACCTACTAATAAAATTGCGCACGGTCAAGCTGTGATGTTAAAACTGTAAAAAAATTATAAGTTTCTAGAATAATTAGATTGTTTATTAGAAATGAAAAAAACTCGATGGATAGGTAATGTTTTAAGTGTTAGTAATCAACTAACGCTTAAATATATATTATCCATACTAATATTATAAATGCGAAAGTAACTCTGTCTGTCTGTCTGTTACTCAATCACGCCTAAACTACTGAACCAATTTTCATGAAATTTGGTATGGAGATATTTTGATACCCGAGAAAGGACATAGACTACTTTTTATCCCGGGAAAATGACGCAATCCCGGAAATCCCACGGGAACGGGAACTATGCGGGTTTTTCTTTGACTGCGCGGGCGAAGCCGCGGGCGGAAACCTAGTAGACTATAATTTAAAAACCGAGAACGTTCCCTCGCAAAAAATATATTATAATGTAATATTTGTGACCTCGAGTGTTTTGATGTAAATGAGCGTGTTATCGCATTCGATAACGAAATATCAATCTTTAGACAACAGGCAACGAGATAAACTGCCTCAGAACAGTGTAACTAGCTGATAACGTTTTAGTCAATTTTAGTTTACATTCATCTTAAAATGACAAACACATTCTGCCAATGTAAATACGTTGAAATATAATGAAAATCTCTGAAAATAAACATCCATTGCGAATTGAACTGAATCAATCTATAATTGGATTCTATTCAATGTATTTCATGCATTGAATACTAATTTAACGTTCTTATTAAAGATTTTTTTTAAATATAACTGACTATGTTTATGACGGAATGATTTTTGTTTTATAATAAAAATTCATCTTTTTTAATATACGTATTAAGTTATATAATCATATTATATTCAACTTAAAAGTTACGTATTTGCGAAATGTAACAAAAAAAAATCAAATATACATTAGCAGGATTTCAGAACGTTCACGTGCGCACGTGTTAATTAATTCGGTATCGAATGTAGATCATTACTAAAAGCTTTACTTGTTTACAGCTGAATGCAGCTGATGTAACCACCCACCTCAAACATTCGTTCTGAACACCCACCTCAAACATTCGTTCTGAAATACGAATAAATGCAAGCTTTTTTTTATTTATAACTGGCTGGTTGAATACAACTGGATCCGGGATAATCTATCTATACTTATAATAAATCTGTAGAGAGGCCAATTCTGTACATGAAATATATTTAAAAAAAAACTATGAAGGGGTGATAAGGGATCGCTACTGATGCCAAAAATGCAATCAGTAAAATTTTTGTCTGTCTGTCTGTCTGTCTGTCTGTCTGTCTGTATATTCGCTATAGAAACAGAAACTACACGACGGATTTTAACCAAATTTGGCACAATTATTCTTCATACTCCTGGGCAGGTTATAGTAAAAGAATCATGTAAATCGGTGTAGAAACACCAAAGTTATACATGAAATACGCTATAAGTCATCGCGCGTGAATACAGAATCATGTCATAAGGATTATTTTTGTGTATCAGTTGCCGCGTTCGACGCGCTTCGCGGCGGGAGCTATAAAAAGGCGGCGGGTCTGCACTCTGCACCCGTTTCGCGTTGTCACGGCATCACGTGTGAACGGCTGAACCGATTTCGATAATTCTTTTCTATTATATTCCTTGAAGTACGAGGATGGTTCTTATGTAGAGAAAACGTAAATATGTTCCACGGGCGAAGCCGGGGCGGACCGCTAGTAAAACATAATTACTTACATACTCTTTATAGTTATAATGTATAGCCTACTACTACTATTGGAATCAATTCAGTTGTTGCAGAATTTTACTTATATTTCAAAGGATATTAACTACTGATAAAATATATTTACATATTAATTGGCAAAGGACGTAAACTAAACAACAAGAGTTACATTTGGCGCAAAAATAAAGCTTCAACAGAGTGATACATTGGATGAAGACCAAACTGCAGACCAAACATCGCACAGCTCACGGGCTTTACTTCAGTTCAGCATAAATCTGAAAATCACAGCAATAACGTAAATCGTCCAATAATTTAAAAAGATAACTAATTAAGATAAAATATGACCTGTGTTTAATAGATAAAGTTAGCGTTTCGGTAGCCATTTCGTGTACCTTATCACTGATAGCGGGTTCCTCAGTCACGCCCTAATCTCGAATACGTGCATTCAACTCGTAACATTGGTGAGACATAAAGGACGGATAAATAAAACTACGATCAGACGTTTTGCGCATTGTGATACAATCAGCTACACTTTTCATTAAACACAAACCTTCCGTTTCTTTATACGTGAGTAATTGCTATCTTGAGAGGATATGCAAAATCAGCGTGGAAAGTTACCTAAAATTTTAAGAGCATTTTTACCTGATTCTTACAAACTTTCAGCAGTTAACGAAAAGATAATTACTATCGTTCAAGTGTTGTAGATTATTGTCAGATCTACACCTGCAGTGCTGTTTAAAACTGGTAATATTGTCCAGTAATATTGTGTTCCAGGCAATATTGTCATCAAGCCGGAAAACAGTAATTATGAATGATCACACATGTCCGATTACAATATTGTTTTGATAATATTAAAAATGATAA
Source organism: Colias eurytheme (assembly GCF_061535395.1). Lineage (NCBI taxonomy): Eukaryota > Metazoa > Arthropoda > Insecta > Lepidoptera > Pieridae > Colias > Colias eurytheme. The sequence continues at coordinate 2,834,968 of NC_142993.1, read as the reverse complement.
GTTATTTTAAATTTATCTTTCGAATGAATAGTTTGCCCTTTACTCCGTTAACCCTGACCGTAAAAATAACTAATAAGTTTGTACATAAATATCTATCAACTATTCTTCTGCTGACCTTAATATATATAATATCTTTTCACCGACAAAATCTTATAAATCTTTTGGAAAAAGAATTGTCTTTTTGTTCATACCAACTCTAATGTGTTTAAAATTTAAATATTATAGTATCGCAGCTGGTATCGCTCTTGGGAATAATTCGAACTTTTGACTCTAATGAGTAATGACTATTACCACAGTATTACCATAGGAAATATTGTAATACTGTGCTATTACCTTTATTAGGCTTCGCGTAGATAAGTTTATCGTTGACTTATGGGAAAAACATTTGAAAAATCTTAATTAATTTTAGTCTGTTAACAATGTTGTAGAAAAACTCTCGAATATTTATCTAGGTAAAAGATAACCGACTGCGTATGTTGTTAAAAAGTTCTTTATTCAAATTATAAAATAAAATGCGAGTCGCTTAAACTTGAGTCTAAAGTTGCAGATTAATTAATTAAAAAGCTAGGTGTGAGATTAACTTCCAGGTTATACATAGTGATATAATGTGCACTTCACCTTACCATATATTAGAGTGAAAATTATTCACTCTATTTTCTACCATATGCCTCAATAATAAGATTTAAATTATCTCGCCTTCATTCAGAAAGCGATAACAGATATTATCAGAGACAAAGTAATAGGTTTCATACAAACGCCGGAATCCGAATTATTATCAGGTTGTTTAAAAAATCTATTTAAGTTCATAATGTTTTGTTTTAGACCCACTTTGTTAAACAGAAAGATAAACTTTATAATGTTTATCTCAAATTATGTATTATCATTTAATCTCGCGAAATACGTTTTAATATTTCGTTTTTTATCAAACGAGCATAATATTATGTAATTATGTCATAAAATCAGACAATAATTATTTTTTGCGTCTATATATCTATAAACTCTATAAAATATTATATTCCTTATCTTATAAATGTATTAGTTAAGAGTGTCGAGGTATTCATCATAAGAAAATAATTAAATTAGAAATTCTAACATAATTCTAAGGTTTTTAATTTAAGAAAACAAATTAAATCGTAGATACTATTAAGCTTCATAGATGATAAGACGATGCATCCTACTCAATTATGCATTTACATGCATTTAATAATACGAGAAGCATTCAAAAATATTTTTAACGAATAAAATAAAATGTATAATTATTGTAAATTAAAAAATTGTAAATTATTGTAAATGTATTAATATGATGAAGATTTTAATAGAAAAATACATGGGCTACATTTAAATGATTCCACAGGATATATTACAAAAAAGAACTCAATCCAGGTAGATAATATTAAAAATATGTAAGTAGTAAGTACATATATTTTATTTTCGGAATGTTCGAACTTCGAAGTAAAACAAACAGAAAGACGAGACACACCCTTAAATAAAAGAAACAAACGCCATCCAAAAGATAACCTTAAAACTCTTTTCAATGTCACCATCAGGCGAGTAAAATATTTCATTATAATAGAATTCTCTACAGCCAGCTGTTACATAACGCCAAATACATTAACGACACTTGGGCCGCGCTCTATACTCTATACATACTACATTATATACTCTATAGAAATGTACTCTGCCTATTCACACTTCATGTGACTTGGTAAACGGTTTTGATCAATACTATATTTTGGGTCTCTGAATATTTGAGTGCCGCGTTCGGTCTATTGTTTATGCGTGGAGAAATTGTGATTTAAATAAACAATCGTGGATGTTATTTATTTATATATTCACCCCTGATGTATCTATGTATAAATTGAAAATAAATTCATACTTTTATAGACTGAAGCTCAAGAATTATTAATTCTTACTTAGACGTAACAACTAACATATAAAACTGCATGTATAATATTGTTTTTTAACTTATTAATTATATTCGTATCCATCAAGGATTGCTTTAATTTGGCAAACGTCGGACAGAATAGCCTTATAAGTTATAACGTTATTGCCTCTATAAGAAAGGTCACACTAAAACTAAAAAATAGTGCTAAAATTCTCGTGTGAGCCGCAAAACTGCGGAAGTTCTCGTATTAACATAACCGAATTGCTTCCTTGTGACCTTGAATGCGAATGTTGCCCTGCGCATGCCAACTTACACAACCGATATTCCAAAAATACATGAAATAACTATTGCATTTTTTAGATCATTGAACAACAAATTTTCGTTTATATTACTCCTACAAAATCAGAAGCGTAGCCATTTGAAACCAATAGATATTCTTTATCATATCCTTTATCGAAGTATTCAAATGGAAATGAAATTTCTATTGACCAACTTTCTCCTTCCTTGCATTGTAATCCAGAGAAAGAAATGTAGAAATTCTATAACTATCTGGCTCATAAATACTTACCTATCTCATGTTTTTTTCTAAAACTATCTATTGGATTTTTAAACATAGTATTCCAAAATCCTACAAACCTACAAAATACAATTAAATATTTAGATAAATAACTAAAACGATAACGAAAATATGTTATCATCCTCGCTTCGTAAACTGTTAATTAAAGGCATTCTTAGTGACACTACACAATACTCGTTATGGTTCTCTAGCAAATAGGTAGATAAGTAATTATAGAAGTATATACCTACTTACTTTTTTCTTATTTCATCTCACAAGGTCACAGAAATAAACCCATCCTTTTTCATTTACAGTGAAACTTGGTTAAGTGGGACCTGGATAAGTGAGAAACCTCCATAACTGGAACTCATGCTGAGGTCCCAACACTTTGGCACTGAATTACCTCTGTTAGTGGGACGAGGTAAACCTCTATATCTGGGATTTGTTCTTTCGATTTATCATCATAGTTACCTCTATAACTGAGACAGCGAGTAAATTTTATATGCATAAACCTCCGTAACTGAGATAACATTGTTTGTTTACTCATTCTTATTCTACCCTATTATATATTTAATGATCGCACCTGTTTAACTGAAATAACCTGTATTCTCACCTCTATTAATGGAACCCTCTGTAAATGAGACAGATATTTATTTATACCTGTATATCTGAGACACTGGGTAAGTGGAATACCTCTATAAGTGAAACAACATTGCTGCAGGTCCCTTGATAGTTGATGTCTCACTTAACCAGGTTAAGTGAGACATCCCTGTATAAAAAACTAGCGGTTCGCCCCTGCTTCGCCCGTGGTACATATTTTTGCGTTTATATGCTCCATAAGAACGATCATCGTACTTCAAGTCAAGGAATATTATAAAGAATTAACGAAATCGGTACAGCTTTTCTCTAGATTTGCGCTTGGCAAAAAATTTAGCGTTACATTTTTATATTATAGACAAAGTCTGTAGGTATAAAATAAATTAAAGATTTATTTAAATGTCACAATTATTTTAAGTCGTTCATAGCCTCATAGTTCATATAGCACATCTTGCACAGATAACTTCGATTTATTTCACGTCACAAAAACACGCATGTCGGAAGTGCTGGCGGCTGTGACGTGGAAGACTATCAAGAATAGAATGAGCTAGTGGAATGCAAATATTGCACTACTTTCAGATAATTTTGGCACTTATTTTATGTTATTAAGATTCAAAATTGGATATCACGAACGAGGATAATTAAAAACATTAATTTTTAACAAATGAGAATTTTAAACATACCTAATTCAAACCAAGTAACTATTCAAACCGAAATGCACCGAACATTCCTTGAAAATATGTTTAGTGGTGTAAAATCAATTATGGAATAATCTTAGGCATTCTATTTTCTAATTATTTATTATTTTACTACGGAAAAGCCTACAAAGTTAAAATATTTTCTAATCTGTCAAATACATTGCATTTAAACACAAATAGGTAGGTACTTATCAATATAGCAATCGTTGCATATAATTACTACGTATGTACCTACAATAAAGATGTAAGTACCCAACTACAATTAGTACCTAAGTTTCATAAACCAAAGTAAATCAGAAGCCTATCAGATCCACGGTCAAGGCTAACTCCATAACGTTAATCTATAACAAATTACAGAAAACAGGAAAATGTTAAGTGTTTATAATATTTCTTACACGTAAGTATAAACGTAGATATTAATAATGTTCATAGTATACCTAATCTCAGTTTCTTGATAAGACTCATTTTTTGCATACCTGGCTTGTTAGCTTTTAGATTTACGACCGCTGAGTTTGAACTGGCGAATATTTCATATATTTTCTTAATATATGTATACGAAAAATTTCAAGAATTGAAGAAGCTAATATTATGAAGTTTCAGTGGCGTAAATATCTGTAGGTACTCTCAGGTACTGCTCCCGACAATTTATTTTATAAAACTCTGAAGAAAACAGGAAACATCTGCTATTTTATTATTTTAAGATAATATGAATAAACTCACAGATTATCCAATCTAGAATATTTTAAGCGCAATATGCACTTAGCCCACCGGGCCGGATCTGGATAATATTCAAATTTAATTTCATATTTAAGCATTTTCGTAACTCATATCATGAATTATTATTTACTAGCTTTCCGCCCGTGGCTTCGCCCGCTTTGTCGAAAACATAATCTTACTATAATCGCCTTTATAATAGTATACTATATAATAGTATACTATTTGTACTATTTGTATTTGTATTTTGAAAGTTTGTAAGTATGGATGTATGGATGTTTGTTATTCTTTCACGTAAAAACTACTGAATGGATTTGAATGAAACTTTACCACAATGTAGCGAAAACGCGGGCGAAGCCGCGGGCGGAAATCTAGTACCTTCATAAATTATATACTAAAACCTAAAACCTTCCTCTTGAATCACCCTATCAAACTGCATCAAAATCCGTTGCGTAGTTTTAAAAATTAGGGACATAGGGACAGAGGTGATTTTGGTTAAGCTAATGTTAGTAAGTTATTATGCAGAGATAATATGTTTCAACAACCCATTGACCACCATCGAGATAGAATGTACTATCTCGATGTTGACCACCGAGCGCCCCGATCGGGCCACGACACAATAGATTTTCTATTGTGTCTGTGATTCCGGGGACTGATGGAACTTTTAACCAATCCATAATAAATCTCCTGCTATTCTTATTTTTATCTTTCTCTGAAAACAATTTAGAATTTACCCATACGTTGGGAATAACAATGCTGTGTACATAATAGTGACGTAAGTAGCCAATGACGTTATTGGCGAATACATATAAATATAGGTACTTAGATTAAAATGGTTATATATTCAATTGAAAACTATGAACGTCAACCAATTACGATGCAAATAATAAATTCGAGCGTTGGTTCACGCAAAAAAGGGATTCGCCTGAAGTTCAGAACTAAACGTCAACACAAAATCTGATTACCTGGTTTTTGTTGTTTACAACAAAAACCAGACAATAAATAATTAATTAATATCGTTTTCAAATAACGTATTATTTGTTCATTTATTTATGAAGCAAAAGATTTGTTTGGTAAAGTGAATTGTTACGTAATTTGACTATTATATTAAATGTTTATATACCTACTTACCTACGCTACCATTTCCCCAGTTTTACCTATTTCCTTTACTGAATCTCTTCATGAGGTGACTCTAAGTGGACCGGAATCTGATGAAAAACTCAAGGCTGCACTAACTCCTTCCTTCCAGGGGGCCTAGACAAAAACCATTTTCTGTAAGCGTTAACGCCTACGGAAAAATCTAATTGTATGGAGTTGACATTTGACAATCACGTGACTTCTGGTTAGCAAATGTCAACTCCATACAATTAGATTTTTCCGTAGGCGTTAACGCTTACAGAAAATGGTTTTTGTCTAGGGGGGCTGCACGTCTGGACTCATTTTAAAATTCAAGACTTATAAAAATATGAGAGAATTTAGTATTAGGGTTATTCAAGTGTTTACAATTACAGGATATGGTACCTACCTTCTATTTCGCATACACTCAAATCGACGATTTGAAAATGAAAAAACGCATGGAGAGCTCAACCAAGTACCTATTCACTACGCTAATCGAACAGTAAATAGTTTTCACGTGTTGTATTTTTTCGTTTTGCTATAATCACAATTATTTATTTTATTTCCTTTCAAAGATTTCCACTGACTTTGTCACACGATGAGTATTATTAACATCCATATTATCAAGTTAAAGGTTATCTACTGTGTACCTACATAGAAACTAGAAATATATTGTGGAACTTAATTGTGTAGGTATAGAATAAGACGCAAATTATATTCCTGCGTTCTTATCTCAAGCAAACTAGAACGGTCATTGTACCTACCTACACTACATAATGTCCTTATTTTTAAAAGGGTTCAGTTTATTTTTCTATAAATAAATACGATTAAGAGATAGCTGCACATCTATGATCTATATTCTATAAATGTTCATTATTCCTGATGAGAAGAGTTTTTTTAAATAGTTATGTATTTTATATTTAAAATGATAGTAACGTGAAAATTGAAATTTTACATGTTTTTAGATATCTTACCTTGCAGCTCCTTCAGGACGTCAATCTCTTCGGTACAAGCAGTGCACAACGAAGTCCATTTTCTTGTTTTCCTAGATACCCACCTAATAACATTGCTTCGTAAAGGACCCGGACATCACTCCAATTACAATAATATATTGTTTCTTATAATATTGTTTTAATCATATAGATTGATTGATAATAAAGATAAGAAATTCAACAAACTATTTTGATACCTAACCATTTTTTTTATTTATGTCTTGTATAATATATGTACATAGTACATACTTCCAAGTTTAAGTTGCTTTACCAATGAAGTGCCAGTGCGTGTTGCCGTGATTATTCTTGTTTATTAACGTTACGAATAATAAATAAAAATATATCACATGTCGTCTAAAATGATTCAAATTTTAGCCGCCAACTTTACATGGAACGTAGAAATTTTAATTCTATAATCTATTGTTTTTGTTTTTCAGTTTCAGCTGCAACTTTATCGGACTAAATATTAATATTATCCTTACTAATTTGAAAATATCTAATTTAAAACATTTAAAAGGTATGCATGCATTATTATTTATTATTTTCATCTTCTCTAGCCTGCCTGTCGATAATCATATCTTACTCACTGAATTTGACCTACTTTCCGGAGCTTCATTTTCCTGAAGTTTTGCATATATATTAAGATGGGAAAACTTACAATGCATTACAATTATATGGAGATGGTAAAGGGATAACTATACCGTCATTTTAGCTCTTATAAAACGCAATTTTTATCTATTTAAGATTCCTATAGTTTATCTTGATACAGGCAAAATAATCATGTTATAACTTATACATGAGGTAATTATTTATTTAGTAAATCAAATTCTGATTTCACGAATATCCTACTAATATTATAAAGCTGAAGAGTTAGTTTGTTTCAACGCGCTAATGTCAGGAACTACTGGTCCGGTTGAAACATTATTTCATTGTTAGATAGCCCATTTATCCCAAAACCGTGGGGCACAGCTAATTGTTAATAAAGATGGTTTTATTATAATTATTAGTATAGTTTAGGTGGTTTAGGTAAGTTCTTTTTAAATACAAATTGGTTTTCTCTCGTTATTATAACCAGTTTCATTTGTAGTACGATTAATAATACTTTGAATGGTGGTCAACCGACTCGTGGGGAGATCGTTAAATAACATTTCTATCTATGTACTATTACGACTTCCCGGCATGTAATTGTCAGCAAACCATTAATCAAATTAGTTGAGGATTATTCCAACGCAAACACGCGACGTTCAAGCTTAGGTATAATATAATTAATGTAGTATGCATACAAGTAATTTGAATACTTTCTCCAGTTATTGTTCTGACGTCATTGAGATTTTAGGCTAATTAAATTTATTCTTTTCTAATAATGAAAATGTGATTTACCACCTATAATTAACTTATCTACACAACAGAATTGTATTATTGTCTAGTAGGTATATGTTTTCACTTAATTCATTATGTAACTTGTACCAAGGTTACACGCTTTGTAATTACAATCGATTATTCAATTCACAAATTAAAACATTCCATAATAACTCTAAATTGTGATGATAAAAACTTATTTTATTATTTACTTTTTTAAATTAGTGATAGGTTTTCACAGAATATCGGCGCCATAGTGACAGTTTACTGTCGCGTTCCGTACGGTGAGTGAGGGGTCCGGAGGCCCACATCCCTTCCTATCCCCTACCCATCCTCTCCTCCCCTATCCTTAATCCCTCCCATCCTCACCCCTTTCTCCCTAATTCCTTCCAAATCCCTTAATCCTGGTAGGCAACAACCATAACCTCTGTTATGGTCTATGGGCGACGCAACCTGCTTACCACCAGGCAGTGCGTCCGCCCGTTTGCCTTCCGATAACATAAAAAAAAAAAAAAAAAGGTGGGTACTTTAATATGATTTGGTACAGTGTGCACCTTGCCTTATAAAAAATTAATTGAACTTACATTGAAATACGAATTCTAGAAGTGACAGCACTAGCAATGTAAGTCATATGTAAGTTTAGTTATTACGTGGTTATTATATAGTAGACCCGCGTTACACTAGTCACTAGCCCTTGGCCTATCCGTCGCCCCCTATAATCCGACATGTCTATAATTACTCAATACCTATTTTTTGACAATTTTCGCATGGATCATGTATAATTGAACAGTGTACTACTTGTACAAAAAAAAATGCCACTTCTACTGTTCTCTACTCGAAGATATTGATTTAGTTCCAACATAGGTACACAAACACAAAGAAGCATGATTCGTACCAACTTTTGAAATAGAACTACCTGTAACATCTTATCTTATTATAAATTCGTAATTTGTCAAATTATAAGGTAGGTACTCTTGCGTAAAAACATCCGCATTAAAGGGGGATCTCTAGGCAGCAACCTATAATCCGACAAATTCGATACTCCGAAAAGGCCCTTCAAAACGATTGTCGGTATAGCGCGGGTCTACTGTATTCCCATACAGCATCGAAAATATAATTATGAGATATAATGTCACCAACATCACGTAATGATTAAATTCATGCGTTCGTCCGATAATAATGTTCGTGTCAATCAAAATTATCGGATAATGTAGGTTTATTGTTATACCTGTATTATACATAAAACTTAACTCACTACAGCACAACTCCATTATTTAAATTGAACATTCATTGCTACTGATCATTCGCCAAATTTTTCCTTTTTTATATTTAAAAAAAATCTAGAGTTAAAAACCAATACATATTGGTTGTAAAAATACCTCCAAATGTTGAAAATAATTATATTTATTTAACAAAATGAAAATATACTACTGATGAATTTCAATTGTAAGTTCTACAGTAACATATAGTTTGTACTTTGTAGATACATAATATTTACTATTTAGTAATCTGTGGTTCTGTATCATTTTAAAATAACAGTGGAAACATGAAGAATAACAATACATATCCCAGCTTACTTACGGTCGTGATTTATATAAACAATAATAATTATCATGTACCTACGCAAAAATAAACACAAAAAATATGTACACAAATATTAATCTTATCGTAATGATAAATGCTGATGACTCATAAATCACGTTTCTAAAATCCCAAATAGTTATCCACTCTATAAATAAATATCCAGGCTCTTGTAGTTTGAGAACTTTTGAGAACGACCACTCGTGTAGGGAGTTGTTATTTGTATTCGAGTCATCAAGAAAATATTACTTGAATATTTAATCTAGCTTTACTAAATTTAGTAAAATGACCATTAAGTGACCGTGACGGCTGCTAAAAATGTACCAAAGAACATACATAAACATAAATCAATGGATGACGTATATCGCCCACTACTATTGAAGCGTCCATGTATTATGTACATGAACATTGTCAAGTATAGATAAATCGATAATCTCATTTATAACAACTATCCCCTCAATGTTTCAAAGTGCTTAGAGACAACTACAGCTCTATCTACCTTTTATATCAGCGCGCGCTGTTTACCGTGAAAATTAAAAAGTATCCAAATATTAGACTTATCATGGTTACGTAATTTTACTATACCTAAGTACTTATTGTTATATAATTTTGTAAGGTATTCAACATTTCATACCTACTGTTATTTTAAACAATTTAAATTAGATTATCTAATGCTTATGTAATGTAACCGTTCACACTAAAATTGTTATAACGGCACATGATAGCACTTCATATAATTCTTTGTCTCCGTACTGGCAAAAGTGGACTGAACTATACCACTTTATTAGGAAGTCGCCTATTACGGCCGCGGCGGTCGAATCCACGTGCGATAGCCGTGCTCTGCCAAATACAACTCGACAGTCCTGAGTGCACATATTTACATTTATTATGTACATTAACCAAATGCAAATGCAACAGATGCCAGATCTCACTTTCGCAGACGAAAATAGCCCGAGCCACTTAAACCACATCAAAAATGAAACAAAATATTTTACTGTTACATCGATATTTTAATTTCATCGTAATTTATGGAAGATCAATACATGGTGACAAATAATTACTGAAATTAACTGACTTTTTACACTTGAATTTCAATGCTATAGGCACTCGATATAATAGATCTAGACGTGAACATTTTAATATAAATTAGTATGCAGATATAAAAGACAGCTCGCCATACATTCCGCCACAATGTGATATACGAAATAACTAAAATGTTCACATTAGAAAGATCAAAGAATATATTATGGCAATGAGTGAATGTCGAAAGCTAATGGAATGAAGTGTTGCAATAATCAAAGCCAATATTAATTAATATCCTAATATTATACGGGGCACAATCACTCTAGTGTTATATACAATGATGATAGTCATTAAAATACACATCATTAATTTCTTATAAATTTTATAATGCAATCAAAAGTATTGCCTAAACAGGAACAGGTTATTAAATTTGACATGAGTATAGAAACAACTCTGTAAATTGTAATACTAACAAACAATGTCTGAACTATGCAGTGGGAGTGCAATAATTTGAAATACATAGGTAATTCTTAATTTAATTTTCAATATAATTTCATGCCAACATTTTTTTCCATCATTGATTCCCCACTATTTCAAATGCTTGCATTATACACTGCATAATACATATTATGTAAAAAAATAATTTATATTTATCCTGTTTGTTAATACTGATTTTAATACAAAGCGCCAAATCACTGGTAATGTAAAACAATTCATGATGATATAAAATTAACCAAATATGGCACTAAAATAAACTTTCAAAAATTATATAATATTTTATTGAAAGTATAGAATGTTAATAACATTTCAAAAATCCATTAGTTAAGACATTGTTTTATAGTAAAAATTTATTTCTAATAATATAATTTAAAGAATTAGTACACATAGGTAACTTATTTAACTAACCTGTAAAAGATTAAATATGAAGATAAGCAAATTGGTCAGTACTATACTAATTTGCGAGACAATTTAAGAATGATAAGATGTTTATCTTTACTTTGATATGACTTTGGATTCAGCATAACATGAATGATCTTGCAAATTCCTAAAAAACCTAAACAGTAACTCTAAGTCCATAGGTATTGTTTAACAAGATGAATGTGCAAAGTTAAGTAACCTTTTCAGGACCTAAACTAATGACTATTGACACATACGCGCACATACCACAATATGTTAAATTCACTACAAATAACTATATGATATTTGTACAGCCTGGATTCAAAGTCCTACGCCTAATAGCTATCGAATTGTTAAACTGACCGTAAGGCTGATGTTTATGATTGTAGCCTCCAAAACCTCTATCTCTCAGTAACATATATGAATTAAGATGACACTTCCTGCATTAATGCTCATATAGCAAGATTGATATACATATTTCCATGTACTATACAAACTATTTATATTTAACTATTACAATACATAGTTACACATCTATGTGTGGGAGTTTATTTATCACACAAATTCTCTCATAGTTTTGTGCTTACAATTTTAATTGATAATAATATAAGAACACTGTTATGAACATAGAATGAGTTTGAATAAAGTTATTGCTTTTTGACATTGATGCTAATGAGAGATGGGTTTTGGGACAACCTGACTGTAGCTGGTTCACCGTTTGTTTCACTGTACATTCACTAATAAAGGAACTATACAAATTACACTTAAAAAATAAAGTTTTACTCACATCAGATCACAAACAAGCTTGAATTGCACAACTGAACACTACATACAATTGTAATAAGTTAATCTCTTTCTCCTCCAAGTACATAGTTATCCCCTAACTAAAATATCAAGTGATTTAACAATATAATTTTCTAAATAAAACCAATAACAAAATGTCAAATAATTAAAACATTCACAAAACAACATTCCTATTAGTGTTTAAGGTTAAAGAATAGATATGCTCACTATTTGCTTAACAGATAATATCAACAACAAAATAATGTTGTTATAGAAAATTTGTTAAATAAGCAACATAGAGCTTATCAGAAAAATCTTTACAAATATAAATAAGAATGCCTAAATTAAGTGATAGCTATAACAATTAAGTAATGTCTTCAAGTATTTGACAATTTCTAAAAGCAGCAAGAAAAACCTTTAATACCCACTGTATCCACATTACAAAAACAATAGAAAATTCAATAAAGCTAACGATCTCAATGTTATCAAAGGCAAACTACCATTGCTGAATAAATGGCACTGACATTGAGGGCTCACAATGCTCGTGGCTATGCTATCTGCAGTCGACATCCACAATCATCCAGGGATTCGCACATAGCCTCACTGTCTACCTGATAGGGCACTAAGCAAAATGAATGCCACCAAACATCAGAAATCAGTTCTATCTTCTGCTTACTGCAATAACACTTCAAAATACCAGTGTTGGGTACAAATGTCTAATCACCCCAGCTGTCGCATAGACATACTCATCACTTTCCATGACATTCGTCAAGGAAGATTCACTAAAACAAAACACCTACTCACGGGATTTTCCGTACGCAGGCTCCAAGAGTGCGCTCAGAACTCGGCGAACTCCTTTGCGCACTTTTCGGTCGACGAGATGCGAAGGGCTTCTTCCTCGTAGTCGTCGAAGTTACTGGTGTCGCCGGGCCCTTTGCAGCGAGGTATGAACGGCGCCTCTATCTTCTTTTGGAAGACTGCAATCCAGTCGGTGCTCGCAAACCATTTATGGCCTTTAATGTCGTTAACACCCGCTTTTAGATTACCATAGCGTTTTGTCAAGTCCACTTGAAGGAGATTGCGCAACAAGTCTTTTAGATCCGAGCCAAAATGCGACGGGAAACGAACCTTGCCAGATACGATTTTTTCATAGATTTGAATAGGTTGATCCGCGAAGAAAGGCGGATAACCAGCCGCCATTTCATAAACGAGTACGCCCAGAGCCCACCAGTCTACGGCTTTATTGTAGCCCTTCGAAAGAATTATTTCAGGGGCCAAGTACTCGGGCGTACCACACAGAGTCCATGTACGACCTTTCACGCGCTTCGCAAATCCAAAATCTGTTACTTTTAAATAACCTTGGGAGTCGATTAACAAATTCTCGGGTTTCAGATCACGATATATGAGGTCCAGATAGTGCAGATATTCGAACGCTAGGACTATCTGAGCTGCGTAAAATCGAGAATGAGGCTCTGAAAAGCGACCTACTTTACGCAGATGCGAAAACATTTCACCTCCAGGCACATATTCTAAAACCATGTAAAGATTGGAGTTATCCTTAAAATGAAACTTAAGGCTCACCAAAAACGGAAAATTGATAGCTTGTAGAATTCGTTTCTCGTTCAATGTATGTTCTACTTGCTTAAGTTTGACAACTTTCTGCTTATCTAATATTTTCATAGCATAATATTCTTTAGTCGGTTTATGTTGAACTATCATAACTCGTCCAAAAGAGCCCGTCCCGAGCGTTTTTATTCTCTCAAAATCATTCAATCCGGCGGTGTTGGTAGGATTTTTCTTCCATTTCTCCTCGAAGTCCTCTTTGGCCTGATCGAGGAATTCCTTGACGCTTTCGGCGGCGTCCACCTTTTTGTTGGCGGTGGCAGCATTGTTGCCCATGGCGCACACCACAAGCTATTTCAGTGCCTCGATTTGCCGTTATTAGAGGCTACCTTGTACTAATCGATGCCCGTCTGAGCGAACGTGAAAGAAAGAGGCAGGTCAACACAAACCGATTTGAAACACAGGCATTCTTAATTTTTACAGCACATACACACGTCACGAAAGACACTTATTGCAGGCACACATTGACACGTTTACATTTAGAACTAGTTATTCCAAAAAATTTTTCGTCACATTCACAAGAAATAAAATGGCTTCCTTCACTGAACTCGATCGGCAGAGCGAGAGCGAACGAACAATTCGCTCACGGGTGGCGGTCAATTATGAAAATGTTGCCAGTTTATTAAAATAAAATCTACTATTCTTGCATAATTCTACTAAATTATTTTATTGATATAAAAGTTTTAATCAAACACATATCTAGATTTAAAAGCAATATTTTATTGAAACGCGCATTGCGAAAGGCGCGTCTAGCCCAGATGAAAAAAAATTAAGACCAAAAGTTGTAACTACTTTTTGCTATAGTTGTAGTGTTAGTTAGTGTGTGTGTTAGCAGTACGGCCGCGGCGTGCGCGTGTTTCTCTGTCTGTCCCTCTCTCTATCATTCCTTTACAAATTAATCGAAAGTAACTTTGTTCCATCCGGGTATCCCATAACACCTCTCAAGATTAGAAAATAACTTTCGGAATACGAAAAATTAACAATATTTGAATTGATACTCATTTAATTCTTAGTTCCTACCTTAAAATATAATGCGTGTTTTTTGATATAATACAAGGCCTTTAAAAGTGCATTGCGTAAGATAGAAAATTAATATAGAGTATATATATAGTACGACATAAAAGAGATGAAATTAATTATTTTGGAACTAATTCGTTTTTCATTACCTGGCAACCCTGAATTGGCAATGTAGCTGTCAAGTTGAATAAAAATTTGTTGTTTTTTTCGTGAAGTGGAGAATTATTGAGATAAAATTGTTATTTAGAACAAGAAATTTAAATAAAAAAGGAGACATCATGAAAAAGGTTAAACGTAGCGGTGTCCGTGATGTGGTGTATAAAGTTTTTATTCGGTGTTTGTCCGAATTTCAAGCTGGAAATTTATTGACTGATTTGGAAAACGTTTACAAACGTACAGCAGAATATACCGGTGAGATTCCATTTATTTTTGCTCAATACTACGTAAAATAGAATATTCCATTAGTGACGAGTGTTTAATGTATGTATGTATGGCGATTATTACGTTTTCGCAATTTAATTTGAGGTTATTTGTATGTAAACAAAAACTAGTTTTTATAGTGCGACCAGCACAATTTGAGTCAAGAAGTTATATCCAATCCAACCAGCCTCAAATAAAGTACCTAGTTTAGATTTTACTACAAAGTATAGTGATAACTGTTTTCATACAGCTATCTATCTATTAATCAATCAAAACATAAGAAAAAAATCATATTTACTGTATCATATTTACAGATACTGAAGATGCCCAGTACCCTCTTGCCAGTACTTCGAAACAGAGTGATGATCAGTCCTTTGAAGGAGTAGAATATTTAGATTTTGATGAATTATATTAATGTACAAAATTTATCTACAAAAAAATAAAAATATGTGGTTTTCAAATCGCCTTGTTTTTTTCTACCCGACGGACCCAGAAAGAGGGTAATGTGTTTGAGCTGCATGTATGCTTGTTTGTTTGTATGTTTGATTCTATGTGCGCCTCTGCAGTCTAAACACTTGACCGATTTTTATAAAATAACTAATTCCAAATACATTAATAAGTAAAATTTGACCTAGGTAGGTCAATTAAAATACTAATGTATTTTTGTCTTAAATTTACACTATTGCTACAATGAAACAATTATAACGGTTTAAATCGCGGTATTTATTTTAGATTATATTATATAGATTTTTGGATTTTTATTCTATAGTATCAAGATCGCTTGCGTCGCAGTATCAGTGTTGCTATATGAGCGACGGTGGCGCCCTCATTTATTTTCATCTCTTTTGTGTCGCACTGTACAGAGTTTTTTGACGGCTGGACATAATAAAATAAATGCAATGCAAAAAAGTGCATTACATAAGATAGAAAATCAAAAACCTCTGTAACAACTTGGTAGTTGGTATAATAAGATACAATAAAATAAACCATATAAAATATAACCATTAAATGATTTCATTATAGGTACTTGAAAAAACTTTATATTTTCAACTTTTTATAAATTTGAATTATATTATAATAAGGTATAGGCTATATTACATAAGTTATAGGCATTATTGAGCGTGCGACACGCCACTACATTGTTTATTTATTTATTTATTTACGGCATACGCCAAACCATACATATATTAAACTTAATTCTAAACTTATCACTATGTTCTTAGTTCTAGGTACCTCTTACATTCTTCACCTATCATTCCCATCCCTGACACAAACAAATCATATACTGGTGCAGAATTGAGGAATGAGTTCAGCAGTAAAAGCATGCGAGGTACAGGTAAGCAGCTAAGAGTTGGTCGCTACGAGCCCGTGTATAATATTATTGTCAGGCACATTTAGCCGTAAGAGCATTTCTAATAAATCATTAGAATCTATTTTATTGTATAAAACGTTAAGAGCAAATTTAACAGTTGATAGACTTCTACGAAGTTCCAGCGAGTTCCATTGTAACTACTTAACTTGAACAAATATATGCAGTAGGTATAAGATTAGAACACTTCGCTTTCTAAATTCGACTCCAACCTCAAGCATCGCGACGGGAGAGTGAAGCATCGCGACGGGAGAGTTCCCTTACAATAGGTTTAATTTTGATATTATTATATCAAGAAAGAGGAACAGTTTAGCGTGAAGTTGGTGCTCAAAGATATCAGTAAATTAAAACCACGGTAAAAGTGAAACTGTTCGAACGGTTCCGAACACTGCTTTGTGTAGCGCATGTCGCGTGTCGGTCGGCTGCCGAGTAGGTATACCTACTCGGCAGCCGCGATACACGCGACATGCGCTACACAGACAAAAAAGTTTGAGACGATGTAATAAAAGTTTCACTTTAAAAATAAAAATACCTTTCAAAATATGTAGGTATCAAGATATGCTATAACTGAACTACTTTATAAGTATTTATAGTGTTTTTACACTATCACTATTAATAGAAGTAATAATTGATCTAAGAATATTATCATTAATACTTCGATTAATATTGATAGTGTAAAACCATTTCTTAAAATCGAAAACAAGGTTGTGAATCTGTGATATAATATTATTAAAATACTTTCATTTAGTTTCTCTCATCTCTGATAATTTTATGTTTTAATGTAATGACGGCGAAACTAAACTAACATTACATAATATTTTTTATACAAAATTCATAATATTTAATACTGATAAATTAAGAATTAAAAATTGAAATATCTTAACATTTTAATACTTATAACGGAGAAGAATGAAGATATAAAATAAATGAAATAAAAACTAGGCAATAAGAATATTGAATAGTAAACTTAGAAACGCATTGCAATTTTTTAATGGCATATTTTTCTTTCTTTAAGTACAAGAAATATATTATAGTATCTTATTAAAACAAATTAATCATCTAAGATTACTTAATTGACGCAAACAATAACGTGTGTTTGTATATTTTATCAAATTCCATTCTTTGAATGATTTTTACCTTCCATTTACTACCAAACTCCCATGAGTATTGGTAAAGGGCAACACTGCTGGTTGGTTTCTATAACGTAAATCAAGATGGCGTTACTAGTCCATTAACCATTTTAGAATTAAGATGCGCTCAGCAGCCAGCAGTAGTACCTGTGGTAGTACTAAATATAAAATATTATTATTTACAAGTACCTAATAAACAATTAATACTTACATATTACAATAATTATAATTTATAAGTACATATATTTACGTTATGATTTGTGTTAGGTAAAGGAATGGCTCAAGTCTCAAGATTATACCACAGTATTACAATATCTGTATATTGTAATACTGTGATTATACTTTATTGTGAAAATACATACCTACCTACTCTCTGTGCCTATATATCTATCTATATATAGGGTCATTGCGCCTGTTCGCGTCCACTTAGTGTAGTTGGAAAGTTTGAAGGAGAAAATAAAAATGTTCCAGAACTAATTTCAACGCAAAATTTATGTAACGTGTTCATTACATAGTCTATTTTAAGATTTACTTTCAATTGTGTTGGAAATATCATGTGGTTTTTATTTATCTAGACAAATAGCAGAATTAGGCGTTTTACCCAGTTCGCGTCCAAAAATTCCAGTTTGCGTCCACCCGTGGACCAGTTCGCGTCCACCAGCTTAGAAAAAGAATTAAGAGTGTATTGGGTGATATTTTATCAGATAAATGCAAATAAAAATTAGATTTTAATAAATTATTTATTTACGAATATAGTTATTTAATAAAAACCGGCCAAATGCGAGTGGGACTCGCACACCGAGGGTTCCTGTATAAACTGTTTTTTTTTTCATATGTTTTAACTGTAAATGATTATTTTTTCAATGTTTCCCTTATTTGTGCTATAAGACGTTGCTTCGTACCAAACTTCAAGTGTCTGTGTTCACGTAAAGTACCCTGTAAGTTTTGATTCCCTTGCGAATGTCGAAATTTGCGAAAATTTGCAGCATAAACGGCTGTATCTTCGGATTGCTTTGGCTTATAAGTTTGATTTTTTCACTGCTTCAAGGGACCGTAGACTTGAGTATTCAATATAAATTTCAGCTTTATATCTCAACGCGTTACTGAGAAAAAGGGTTTTGACAGAAAGACAGACTGGCAGACGGACATACAGACGAACGGATATCAAAGTGATCCTACAAGGATTCCGGTTTTTCCTTTTGAGGTTCGGAACCCTAAAATCAACATTATTATTAATATACTTCACTGTAAGGAAACTGGAAAAACTTATTTATATGTATTTCTCTTCTCATCATTAATAGAACTAAAAATTAACAAAAAACAAAGTTACGTTATGTAAATAAATAATAATCAGTTCTATTAAGATTACCTACCTACCCTATTTTTAGTTTCTAATGAATTAAATTTCTTTTTTGTTTATATTATTTTCTTAACCACAGACTTATTGATTCTCATTCTCAAAGATACTAGTCTCATTCTTAGAAAACCCATTTTAAAATGAAAAAAATTGCATAAAAATTTGCTAATTTGAATGAAAATTTAAATTATCAACTTGTAGTCTTAGTCAAAAATTTACAATCTATTTTAAATTACATATTTTAACAAACAATTCATTGCTACTTAATGAAAAACAATGTGGACGCAAAATGTTCTATTGTTATGCACTATAGGTATAGTTTGCGCCCACCGTGGACGCAAAATGGAAGTTGTACAAATTCGTTGTAGTAATTCGCGTCCACCTTATTTTAGCTATTAATTGTAAAAGAAATAAGCTGATTTATAATCCATACTATTCCATGTTTTGTTAGCAAAGTAAAGAAACAGTTACATATTCAAAAATTCACATTTAACAATAAGATACTTTCCGTGAAACGCGACGCTGCGCACTATTTTTTTCTCAAAATCCCGCGCGTTTTAGCTCTCTTGTTTAATAACCAAAATTAAATATTTTTTTTGAATAGGATAGGCGGTGCGCAGGCATATTTTGAATATGTGTGCATGTCTCTTATACATTGAGGTATTATCGGAAATTTTTCTTATTACAATTTTACTTAAAGTATACTTATTTTCGTGAATTTTCTAAAAGATATCCGCAAAATGGACGCGAATAGGCATGTGGACGCGAACAGGCGCAATGACCCTACATTATTTATACACTAATTTATACATTACTAGCTTTCCACCCGCAGCTTCGCCCGTGCAGTCAAACGAAAAACCCGTATAGTTCCCGTTCCCGTGGCATTTCCGGGATAACTATCCTATTTCCCGGGATAAAAAGTAGCCTATGTCCTTTCTCGGGTATCAAAATATCTCTATACCAAATTTCATGAAAATTTGTTAAGTAGTTAAGGCGTGATTGAGTAACGGACAGACAGACAGAGTTACTTTCGCATTTATAATATTAGTATGGATTATTTCCAACAACAACACGTATATTGCACGCCTCATAAGCGAAGCGTTGAGGTGGGTACTACTGTCACTTCGCGCAAAACATCTGATTTTTCAAACTTATAATGTCTTTATGTATCATACATTGCACTTGTAAGATAATACATACACACACATATTAAGAAAAAACACTATTTTTAACGTTCATGATATTTTTGATGTCATTTTTGTTATTTAAACTAGTTAAAAAACAGTTTAAAAAAGTTCTGTCTTGGACGTCCGTGTGTGCGGATCCTTTTTCTTGTTAACACGATAGCGACCGAAATACTTTACTAATCGAGTCTTTTTTTTTCTCTAACGCTTGAGTATGCTCAGGAATAGAACCCTTTCATTTTTCAGGGTCTGATTCGATGTGGTTTAATTGTTATTAAATAAACAAAAATAATAATTAATAAATATTTATTAAAAAAAATTATGAGGCGTGCACTTTTGGATTTTCCAAATTATTGTTTTTTAAAGCGGCCGCGGCATCACAAATAAGTACCTACTTACATACTAAATAATAACTGCGAAAGTTTCAATTTCTATCACGGTGGTCGGTGCATGAGATGAGACACAGGCCACAGCCTATTGAAAGCTTCCTTTACAGAGATGCATTTACATGCACCAAATTATAGTAAAAGTACAGACTACAATATTATTATTTACTAGATTTCCGCCCGCGGCTTCGCCCGCGTTTGCAAAGGAAAACCCGCATAGTTCCCGTTCCCGTGGGATTTCCGGGATAAAAACTATCCTATGTGTTAATCCAAGTTACCCTCTATATGTGTGCTAAATTTCATTGTAATCGGTTCAGTAGTTTTTACGTGAAAGAGTAACAAACATCCATACATCCATACAATATACATACATCCTTACAAACTTTCGCCTTTATAATATGTAATTATTAGATTGCCTACCTATTTCATCTTTTATTTCTATGTTAATGATTCCTAGGCAGGTAGGTTAGTAGTGGCGTGTACCACTTACTAATAATTATTAGTAGTAGTGGCCTGTGGCGTGGACCAATATACTTGATCTTAATGATCTAAGTACTTGATATACATATATTGGTCCATGGTAATTGAAGCATCAAGCTACCTACTAGTTATTATTCTGTGGTAGCGGGTAGTTAGTAGTAGTGTGCCAGCGACTCAATAAATATGTAAAATATCATACTTAATTTATATTATTACTTTATTTTTTAAAGCACGGTTCATATTGGATTAAAATAACTTCATAAAAGCATGAAATGTAATAAAAATTTAAATTATTTTCGATCCAAGCGAGAGTACCTACAACCTATATATGTAGCTCTTTTCAGCCCAACAGCATAAAAAACGCGAGAAAGAGACAGCGCTAGTTGCTAATCGCGTTGCCACTCGCCAGCCGAATGCCGATTGCCACCATCAAGGCACAACTCGAATGTCTTGAAATAATCAGAATATTTTCGGATATTCCGACATTGCGCGGGGTGCCTAAATTCCCAAACAAATAATAAAATAGTTACCATACATACATTTACCATAATCTGTATCTAAAACAATTCATGATTTTTATAGCCATGATTTATTTTCTGCAATCTGCATAGGTAGTAGGTACCTACGTCATCCTAATCTTATAAAAATGAATCCCAAAATGTGTTGGTAAGCGCATAGGTAACTTGAGAACGGCTGAACCGATTTCGATAATTCTTTTTTTATTATATTCCTTGAAGTACGAGGATGGTTCTTATGTAGAGAAAACGTAAATATGTACCACGGGCGAAGCCGGGGCGGACCGCTAGTACTATTATAAAGGCGAAAGTTTGTATGTATGGATGTTTGTTACTCTTTCACGCAAATACTACTGAACCGATTACAATGAAATTAAGCACACATATAGAGGGTAACTTGGATTAACACATAGGGTAGGTTTTATCCCGAAAATCCCACGGGAACGGGTTTTTCTTTGAAAACGCGGGCGAAGCCGCGGGCGGAAAGCTAGTAGTACATAATATGTACTTACAACACCTATATTACAACAATATTAATGGGCTATATATTGTACTTTTTTATGAAAAAATAATATAGAATAAAAAAATAAGTAAGTAGGTGGGTAATTATAATTAAATTCTTCATTGCTCACAGATTTTGCACAAAAGCTTTATTGCTATTAACTCTGATGCCATCCCTGGATTCCCTGGTACTTAAATAGTTAATTTATATTCTCTTCTGTAACGGCGTACCGGTGCTACTCGTATAAGCTTCCTTCCATCACACTTCCCCCGCGTCTATATCACAGTAAAAAAAAAAGAAAAAGTGTAGGTACCTAGTTAAGTTCCATCAATTACTGAGTAAGTTCCTAATTCGTGATTTTTTTATGAACAAAAGTTATAGCCACGAACAGCTTTTAATGAATTCATAACCTGACGATATAAGCAACTTGTGCCAAGATTTCTTTCAAAGCCATCGACCTAAAACGCTGCAACCATATTATATTTACAATCTCTGTTGCATATTGTAGACCGAATTCCAAAGAATTAAGGTCGAAATTCATATACATTCTTATTATCAATCTGTTAACTTTGCTTGTATCTGTAGCTGTCGTGTCGAGCGCAAGCGTGATGGTTTTCTGGCTATAGAGGTGATCCAAAATCAAGGCGGAAAATAAAATCTTGCGCATCGCATTTTTTTGCTCAGACATGCTAACGACCACATAATGTTTGAATTATTTTCAGGTGTAGGTACATAGGTACCAAAATTCCTACTGTTTACATTCGTTCTTAGTTTTCACATTTCCACATAGCAACTAAAATTCGTGATATTTACGAAAAAAATCAGTGATTAATAGGCCAATGAACTTTTGAAATCACACTCGCGCCTTAATTCACATTTTATTTACATAAACTGTTTCATTGTACAAAACGACTGCTTCTTTAAATAAAATATTTTATATAGGTACCTAAGTACTTATAAGATAACAAAACGTGTGATTTGAAATTTTATAAAAATCCTTTCCTATTTTCTTTTTTGTTTTATTAGGTAGGTATTTAATATATTTATATATTATCTTTCAAATGCTTTATACCTAGGTACCTATGATGTTTTTTTTTAAATTTTAAATAGGTAGGTATTTCGGCGATTAATAATATGGGTTGATATGAATTGTGAAATTGTAGAGTTTAGGATGTCCTCTTTCGATTTCTATAAAAATTAAAAACTGAAAATTTATAACTAGGTAGGTAGGTAGATACTAGATAGGGAATAAAATTATTTTAGAGTTTTTTTAAATAAGGCTAGGTACTAGGTAGTAGGTAGTAACCTAGTTAGTTTTAAGAAGTAACTACTTACCAAGAATTAAAGTATCTTAATTTAATTAATTACATAATACATATATAATTATACGTCATATAGTAATATACCTAGGTATAGGTCTACCAGAATCTGATGGCATATTTATATTTAAGAAATAAAAGATTTTTATGTGGCAACTTATTTGACAACTATCAAATTGGATGTCAAATTATTTGTCTTTTTTGCAGTTGATGAATAATTTTTAGGATTTTGTCTAAAAAATCTTCGAAAATGTCGAAAAAGCCGCTGTGATCACAAGCAAGAGGTGTTGTTTATAATGTGTATGGAAAAACATTCGATGAAGAAGGGTCAAACACATCACAATTTTCAATTTTGAAGATTTTATTGGTAAATTGGACTTACCCGTTTTGATACTATAAATTAAAAAATATTATATGTAGGTAACTATAATATTGTTTGTTGATTAGAATATAATTTTATGAAAACTTATTACAGGAGTTTCCAATACGGCTATTCGTCAAGTCCAAGCTGTCCAAGTCAATTTTATAATGTGTGTCTGTTTAAAATACTTACGAAAATAAACATAATTTTATTTTATTTTTATTTTATTTTATAAAAAATTATAAGCAGTTTTGATCTACATTATCATTATATCGATATTTTCACATGGCATACTGGTAATGAATATATACAAATATAGGTATGTGTAAATAATAATATGTATTACCTGTATAAAAGTAATTTGTATAATTGTATATTATACATGTAAGTATGTACCTACATAATATTAAGTGGATATCTCATTATTAAGTACAGTATTGTCCACTTATGTAATGTGAGTAATGATATTGAGGACAAAATAAAAAATAAGCAGTATCAAGATCGTTCAGTCCATTTTCCCTAGGGTTGCACACTCAAAATTTTGATTTCCCTAATTGCCATCAGATTCTGGTTTACCTATAGGTACCTAACCACATTTAACTGCGAGTCGCAAGTTGCAAGTTCGCGCCACCTTTTCGGTACGGTCTTTGTGACTTGTGATTTCAGATAAAACTTTATACCTATATGTATACTTAGTTTTCATTTTTCAAGTAAAAATATTGATGTTTCCTAATTCCTAGACGGACTAAAAATAAAATCATTTTTCTGGACGAAGAATTAATAATTTAACGACAATGTGTTTTTGAACAGGACAGAGCAAGGTAGATTACCGCTTGCTCACCTCATTTACAGAAATTTCAAGGTTGTTTGAAGTTGAATAAGCTCTATAACTATCCTTTTCTATCAAATACTTTCGCGCATAGTGTGTTTCATGGAATGAAGTTGGCGCGTAAAGTTCAGAATGAACGCGCAACCGCGCGAAACGTTGCGCACGATATTTTGTTCCTTCCTCCTTCATTTGGACGTCGGTGTTTGTGCAGTGAACTTTGTTGTGCGTGGTGCGAAGCACGTGTTGGAATATTTTACCACTTATTTAACGTTTTTGTTAAACAAAAAATAACAATGGCAGACGCAGCCGTCGACAAGAAGTAAGTTTAAATAGTCTTACTTTCATAAATTGATTATTCTTACAGCTTTGCTTTTTGGCGGCTATGAAAACGTGATCAAAATGGCTACCTTTATTTTATTTATTCGAATCTTTTTACTTAGTTCCGCTTAAATTTTGTGTTATTCTGTACTTGAAGAATTAGCAAATAATATTCTCATCCTTATAGATCTATAGTGGTTATATTGTATATTCAAAAAAAAATGTTTAATGACAAGCTGTATAGACACGCGGGAAAGTTATTTGAGTTGAAACTTGTGTTTTACTATTCGAATGTAAAGTGCGTTTGTTAGACCTTGTTACATTGAGTCGGATGTGCATTGAGTCATTACGTAAAACATCCTAGATTATTTTACAACACGGGAAAATTGAAAGCACGCCGGTCGGCGCGGAGGTTTAGCCAAGATGGCGCTGCATGCGCGGCGTGCCGGCGCGGTAGCGTCACCGAAGCGCGCTCGTTTCAAATTTACAGAGTCGCATTTTGCAACTTCGCGGTTACGTTATCGATACTCGCGAGGGCCGCATGTTGTCATAAGTTATTTTTAACGCTTTCGAGTTCGCGTCTTAAGGCAATCTAGTGGTGCAAGTAACGTATTCATTCAGCAATTACGTCGACGTTCATTTTCCTCGCAACTTTCCCACATGCAGCCTTGCGCAACAACAAGTTGTTTTTGTTACTAACTCGCTTCCTTTATAGTACGTTCGCTTGAAAACTGCATAGTTCGAGTAAATAGTAGATTGTGTACGTCGCGTTAACATGTAATTAGTGTCATTGTTTGTTTGTGTACAATAGATTTAGTAATAACATGTTTCCATGTTTCTCGACTAAACAATATGTTAATATTTACAGAGAAGTAGCGCCCGAAGAGGTTTCCTCAACTGAGGTAAAGGAATCACCGGTTAAGAAGTCGCCCGCCAAAAAGGTTGCGGAAGCACCCGAGAGCAACGGCAAAGAAGAAAATGGCAGCGGAGACGCGCCGGAAGAAACTCCAGCCGAAAACGGGGACGGAGACGAGAGCAATGATGCTACCGAAAATGGTGAAGCAGGTTCGTAGTTTTGTTTTAGATAATAATAATTATAATGATGTATGATATAAATTAAATTTTTTGCATCGGATTTTTTTATAATTGTGTTATCAAAAAATTTTACTTATAATTATTGTATTGTTTACAGAGAAAAAGGAGACCGGTGTGAAAAGGAAATCTGCTGCAGCAGATAATGGTGATGCAAATGAGAAGACCACTCCGGAAAAGAAACAGAAGGTAGCGGAAGAGGCCCCACCCGCTGAGGCGGAGGCCTAAACTGTCAAGCCCCAAGCTTGGTTTACTGCAATGCATTGTATGATCATTAGGTCCCAACTCTACAAACATATCCTTTTATACACACATATACATATGTTGCAATAATACCATAGTTTTTATAAACCTATTTTGTACTCGACGTTTTTACATTAGAGTTGGGCTCTTGTGTCACAACACTTTAAGTTAAGGTTTAATTACTATGTGTATTAAACTTACCTGTGAAACGTACCTGTAAAGTGTAAATTTTTATGTCAGTCACATCTGAGATGTGCATCGCAGTGAACCGATCATACATTTGGATTCGGTGTTGTATGCTGTTTGCGTATCGGTGTCTAATTGGACAAGAGATGGGTTCAATGAATTGAATATAGTTTTCATGTATCGGTTTCGGTAACAATACGCCAGTAGATACTGCCAAAGGATTCACCTCGGTGAAGTCAATTCACGATCCGTTCTGTGAACGATGCGACTTTAAACAGCTTCCGAAATACAAGGTCTTTATAAACTAAGATTTAATTAAAGTTAGATAAATAATTCATTTGTAAATTTAAGTTAGCAGTTAAATGTCGCACATTTTATATATTTACATAGGCATTAATACTTAACCATTAAACATTCCTTGACTTGTTTATGAATTGTGTTGTGAACTTAGAAACTTCTGGTTTGTTACCTGTTAGCAGTACGAACTTTCACTTTGACTGCAATGTTGCTTTAGTTCACAGCATGGTTATTATTAATTTAAGATTGAAATTCATAAAGTTCAAAGTTGACAAATAAGGTGATAGTTCATATTGACATTAATTCTGCGTGTGCTATTTTTTTTTTGTAATACTTATGGGTCTTTTTTTATCATATTGCTATTTTTTCTAATTTATTTTGCTTTGATATGTGATAGAATACAAACCTCGAATGTAAGATAACCTTATGGATACGAATCTTCATTATATTCCAATATAACCAAGAGTTTGAGGAATACTATTTTGACTAACTTTTTTCAGAATAATATTATTAAATATGAAATTGTTCAATTTATTCAAAGAGTACAGTAGTTTTAGTAGAAACTAAAGTAGAATGTACAGTTTAACACTACTTCGTGTGGAGTAAAGTGTTTGTGAAACATTTCTGGCAATAAATAGTCCAATCTAAACATGTTTTTGTTTTCAATTCCTTTATGTACCTAACCATAAGAATATGATCTAGATATTATCTACTGTTTACACAAAGTGTAGTATTATTTCTCTTCGAAGTTCTTATTAAATTAAAAATTTAATTTTTAAGATGTAACATGCATTTTAGATGCGTTTCGTTGGATATTTTTTTTAAACATAATATATTGTTTTATTCGAATTTTAAATTCCAATTAATTCTAAGGAGAATAATAAATTAATAACTAGGTATAGCTTATCAGTAGGTATGAGTTAGGACTTCGGTTATTTAGTATTGTTTACGTATTTTTTTACCTAGTTATCTGTCTGTGTTTATTATTTAGACTCTAGAGCGTCAAAAATATATTTCTTTTAATATTTTCACTTCAACTTCGGTATTATATGACGTATCGATATCATTTCAACTAGGTACTACTTATATATCGATTTATCGTTTAGCTGCTTCTTGTTTGTTATACCTGCATAACAAACTATCCATAGTCCATACGCATACAATTGTAGTAATTCCGTAATTGCATTTATGTGTACACACTACATCAAACATGTTATTTAAGTGATGAGCGTAGAATTCATCAATTACCGAGGGTGAATCAAGGCCGGACGTTGTCGTGGATACTACTCGTACACATTAAAATCTGAGCCCCTATGACACTCAGTGTGTGTCAGATGGGAGCTGTAGATAGTTGACAACACATACCTAGGTACATTTAATGAAAATAAAAGTTTCGTTATGAAATTCTTTATATTTTTATCATTCATAGCCATCGTATTGCTTGAGTATGCAAGATCGCAGACAACTCAAAATATTAACGTGTGTAAGTAACGGTTATTTCAAAATATTTCTCTTGTTTGGTAATTAATTAAGCGTATACCAACCTTCGTTATTTGCCTTTCAGTACTAATTAATGAGGAGAATAATGCGTTGGCTGAGAAATCTTTCGAAATAGCAAAAGAGTATGTACGTAGAAATCCCAGTTTGGGACTGGCTGTTGACCCGGTCATCGTGGTCGGTAATCGGACTGATGCCAAGGCATTTTTAGAGAATGGTAAGAAAATTTACTCGCTGAACTTTAATGGGTTTATTTTGAGTGGGATAATTGTTGATATATTTTACAATACAAACAAATGTGAAAATAAATACCTATGCCTCTTGAGATAAATTTAAAAATAAAACAATTATATGTCTGATAGTTTGCAGAAAATATAACGATATGGTGTCTGCAAAGAAACCGCCACATATAATTTTAGACTTCACTGTTACGGGAGTAGGATCAGAGACGATTAAGTCGTTCACAGCGGCGCTAGCATTGCCGACTGTTTCTGGGTCTTTCGGTCAAGACGGTGACCTAAGACAGTGGCGAGGTCTGAATGCCAACCAGACACAATACCTCCTACAAGTTATGCCACCGGCAGACATTCTACCAGAGTCGATACGTGCTATTGTTACCAAGCAAGACATTACAAATGCCGCTATTATATTCGACGAATTCTTTGGTTGGTAACACTTGATAAATTATTATTTAACAGCTATAAAAGTCATTGACCTTCTCTAATGATGACGCATACTTTGCAGTGATGGATCACAAATACAAATCTCTTTTGCAAAATATTCCAACACGGCATGTGATAACCCCTGTGAAGAGTTTTAGTAAAGACGAGATAAAATCGCAATTGCGGAGTCTCAGAGAGCTCGACATTGTGAATTTTTTTGTCATCGGGAGCTTAAGGACGATAAAAAATGTGCTGGATGCAGCAAATGAAAATCAATATTTCGGAAGAAAAACAGCATGGTTTGCTTTGACGTTGGATAAGGGGGATATTGGTTGCGGATGCAAAGATGCGACTATAGTTTACATGAAACCCACGCCAGACGCTAAAAGTAGAGATCGATTGGGAAAGATTAAAACTACATACAGCATGAATGGGGAACCAGAAATTATGGCTGCTTTCTATTTCGATTTATCCCTCCGAACATTTTTAGCGATCAAGTAATGACCTTTGTTTTAATGCTTGCGTGTGTTCTAAATTTGTGTACCGCGTGTATGCAATTTTAGTACAAACGTGCAATGTAGAACATCTAAATATAGTTTGGGATTTTCCATGAAAATCTCCGTTTTATGAATTTCCAGATCATTGCTGGACTCTGGCAAGTGGCCAAATGACATGAAATACATTAGTTGTGACGATTATGATGGTAAGAATACTCCAACGAGAACCTTGGACCTAAAAACTGCGTTTGAAGATGTAAGTTTATAATTTTGTTTTTTAACTAAAGCACTAGCAAAAATACAAAGGCACGTTTTCCTAAAGTGGTCAGGTTTATTCATGAAACGATCGACCTCGTTTCAAAGCACCGTGAATTAATGGCTCGTCCGTGTAATCTGAGGTAATTTATAAGACATAAACCGTTTGGCGTTTAAAAATAATCACTAATATAAATTCACGAAACGCTCGACAATTATTGTTTCCCAGATTAAAGAAACACCCACATATGCGCCATTCTATATTCCTGAAGATGGCCCGATGAATGGCAGGAGTTATATGGAGTTCACTACCGATATTACTGCTGTGACAATCAAAGACGGAGCTTCTATAGGAAGCCGCTCACTAGGCTCATGGAAAGCTGGGCTCTCTAATCCTTTAGCATTAATAGATCCAGAAAATATGACCGATTATTCAGCTCAGTTGGTGTATCGCATTGTAACAGTCGAGGTAGGAACAAGGTTTATTTCAATATTTGAACTATGTTTTTAAACAACTGTATACACATTACACAGTATCTTCATTATCACACGTGCAATCGTTCCTTGACACCGAACTTATCTTTCCGAAACGCAAGAATTTTTGTGCAAAGATGATTACGATTTAAATTTTGCAGCAACAACCGTTCATGATTGTGGATGACCAAGCGCCAAAGGGCTTTAAGGGTTATTGTATAGATCTTATCGAAGAAATAAGACAAATAGTGAAGTTCGATTATGAGATATCACTAGTCCCGGACGGCAATTACGGGACTATGGACGAAAATGGCAACTGGAATGGAGTTATTAAAGAGTTGATGGAGAAGCGAGCGGATATAGGACTAACATCCTTATCAGTAATGGCAGAAAGGGAAAACGTGGTTGATTTCACGGTTCCCTATTACGACTTAGTGGGCATTACAATTCTAATGAAACTGCCGAGAACGCCGACATCTCTATTTAAATTCCTAACGGTTTTAGAAAATGACGTTTGGTTTTCCATTCTTGCTGCTTATTTCTTTACAAGGTAAGGTTCGCTTCATTACCTACACGTCACAATTTAATTCTACATAAAGTACCTAGTTATAGTTTAAATTTTTATATAAATAAATTCATAAAATTCAATTAGGTAACTAGTTATTTGTTATAATCTATGAAGAGTATAATTGCGATATTGTACCTCCCGGAAATTATACAAAAACGTATCTAGTATCTACTTAATTATTATATTCATTAGGTACCACTTACCACTTTTGCTAACGATGCAGTTATAAATATCTTTACGTAAGAAAATAGAAAGTTCCTACTTAGCGTTGAAGTAAAATTTATGAAATAATCTTATGATATAAATCACCGCGTTCTTAACATAATAATATTTTATTAATTTAAATGTATAAATAGCTAGTTTTAGGTACTTGCCATGAACAAACCTCTATAGATAACAGTAACTACATACCTACCTATTTGATAAAATATTTGAACTTCTAACAGCTATAAGTATTAAAAGAAAATAGAAGTATGTACACATAATATTAATACTGATACAGATATATTTTATCTCTTATATGTATATAAAATTCTCGTGTCACAATGTTAGTCTGCATACTCCTCCGAAACGGGTGGACCGATTCTCATGAAATTTTCTGTGCATATCGGGTAAGTCTGAGAATCGGCCAACATCTATTTTTCATATGTACCACGGGCGAAGCCGGGGCGGACCGCTAGTTATTATTTAAATATACGTATATACCATACATATTTTTTGTTCAAGTAATGTAACACTAGGTACATTTCTATAGGAGTAGGTATTTAAATGATATGATTATTTATACCTTTACTTAATCGTGTGTATTCTACCTTAAATGTCATGTGGAAATAGGACATCGGTCATCATAATATTACCTATCTACATCGATCGATGAGTGTACGTTGTAGCCTATACAATAAGCTAGCTACTAGTTATTATTCTGTGCCTATGAACATGTATTGACTTAATAGTTAATAGTTAATACCTATATCTTTTATACTTTTAACTTTTTTTAAAGAGTACCAGCTATCAGTATCCACATACTGTCACTGTCAGTGACAAATAAAATCATTAAAACCTAATCGTTAAATTGATATCCCATTTAAGATTTTTAAAGTAGCTTGTGTTAGGTAGGATATAAGGATGTATATTCGACATTATATGTATTTAAATTTCATCTTTCTAATCCATTCTAATCCAACTTCCACGTCAATGTCTCAACTATGTAGGTATTAAACTCACAGATTAAACTAGTACTTAGGTAAAGGTATATCTTTTGCTAATAAACTAAAGATGACAAACACTTCTTTAGTTTTTTGCAATAAAATGAGCTCATAATAAAAAAAACCTATCTTGAAAATACTTAAATCGGAAGTTAAAACATTCCAAAAACACAATCTTACAACCTTCGGTAGGTACTTCAGTGGAGCACGCACTTGACCTTATTATTTACCTGGGTTTCGGAGCCAGAACCCATACATGGGTCGGAAATCAAAATGTAGGTAATGTATGATCAACGATTAGCCAAGGCCCAAGATACGTGACAATACTAGCCGTGTATAGTTTATAGGTTATCTTTCATCCTCTTCGATCTTTATTACAATGACAATGACGAAGGATCTAAATAGGTGCCTATGTTTCTTCTAAGTTCTAAATAAGGTAAAACGTACGTTTTGATGTTTTATCACTAACTGATTGTAAAGATTGTGAGTATGATGAAGACGTTTATGAATTATTATTGGCTCTCTATATGTTTAATAATTATGAGTAG
Source organism: Colias eurytheme (assembly GCF_061535395.1). Taxonomy (NCBI): domain Eukaryota; kingdom Metazoa; phylum Arthropoda; class Insecta; order Lepidoptera; family Pieridae; genus Colias; species Colias eurytheme. The sequence continues at coordinate 2,802,433 of NC_142993.1, read as the reverse complement.
GTACTTGCCTATAAATAAGGTCCTAGGTATTTAAATATACAATGCTTGAAGTGTTATAGGATGGTTATAGGTATATTTGTGCTTCATTAGACCTAGTTATATTAATTGTAACAAGATCTATTCAATAAAAAATTTCAAATTTTGTAAGTTAGGTATATTTTACAATGTTCTCAGGTTTTACATTAATTGATTAGGCCTGGCTGTCGTTTTTGAAGTTGCTTCCGTACTTTTTACATACTTCAATATAGAAAAATTAGTGAAAATATTTTATTTTACCTACCCTTATAATGTATGATATTCTATTGAAACATATAATATGAACGATATTTAAAATTTAAATTTAAAGGAATATCATCCACATCATCTGTCATCATTTTAGGTACCTACTTAGTACTTACTTTTCCTGTTTTTAAATTTAACCCGTTGACTTTTCATTACATTTATATTTTGTTTGATAACTACACTCAGTAGCTAATACGATTTGCAAATCGCAAATGGCAAAAAAAATATTTTGTAAAATAATTAATAATTAGTGTGTTATTATTTATTATACCTACAATCTACATTCTACATAATAATTAATATTATTATGTACAGGTAGGCATCCATAATTATTTGAAATTGCAGTGTACCTAAGTCAATGATTCATGATTTGACTCAGAAATGGATCAAAATAGGTGCCAAATTTTATTCGCTAGAGTAGTTCAATGTCGTCTATATTCATTCATCGGGACATTTTATTTTAATCTAGGAAGATTTTACCGTCTATACAGAGTACAGACAACTTTGTTACGGTTCGCTTGCGCCTGGTGATAGATAATGGAATTCTAAAAATAACGCGGAAAAAAATTCCCGCTTTTTTGATATTATACATTTTAATTTGTATCGCGTGCCAAAAACGATATAAAATGTTTATCAAGAAATATTATACACCTACGTAACCTACGTTATACCGTGTACCAACTAAAAAATAAGCTTATTTCTAGGCAGCCTTTTAATTTAGTGTAATGAAATCTTTAATTCATATTCAACTTACATAGGTACTTGTTTGATATAATATTATGTTGTTCCTGTTTTTCTTTGTGGAAAAAATATTAAAAAGATTTTCGGTGAATATATTATAGACACAAGATTAGACTCTATCTTGTTCACATTCTTTGAAGTCACAACAATGTCCCAACACTAGAAAGCTCATTCAAATGAATATTTAACTTTGTCCCTACATCCCATACTTGATTCATGGCTCAATTACTGTTTGCTATTTCCATATATGAGGAATACATAAAATCGAATTCATAAGTCGTCACGTCAGTAATGGCCGTATACAAATAGCAACATCGAAGCGAATCGCCTTCGCAGTTAACATTGATAACGTTTGTAGCCGTGACACATAAAGTTAGCCGGTAAACTCCAGATAACAATACTCACTAACCGTGAAATAATACCAACAAATTATCAATTAACTTTTCGAATTGGGGCGCACTTGAAATTGTTTAAAATGCCGTAGCGCGTGGTGATGGGTTACTATGCACGCGTTGTATGCTAGTTAGACGTTTCTGAAATAATATCTTTAATTAAGTAGCTGTTACTAATTTATTCTGCGCTGTTACTCGATATACTTTAATTGGCTGTTTTCCTTTTAGACTCTTGCCAAGCTTTTATTATGATTTAAGAATATATTTCTTGTCTAAAATATTTAGCTCTTCAAAAATGGTGCTTTAGTGAGTATTTGCGAAGTAAGTACCTAGTTATAGTAGGTAACTATAGTAGAAAAACTATAATACCTACTTGTATAAGCATTTTTAATACCTACTTGTATCTAGGAGTAAATTTTGCTGTGAAAAATACCTAAATTTGTTGTATGACAGTACCTAAGTATCTAATTAAATCATAATCATATCCGTAATAATTTTCAAGCTTCCTCATGTGGATTTTCGACCGATGGAGTCCATACAGCTATCAGAACAATCGAGAAAAGTACAAAGATGACGAAGAAAAGCGCGAATTCACGTTGAAGGAGTGTCTATGGTTCTGCATGACGTCACTGACCCCGCAGGGCGGGGGGGAGGCGCCCAAGAACCTGTCGGGGAGGCTTCTCGCTGCAACATGGTGGCTTTTTGGGTGATTTATGACCGTATTTATTGTTAGCAAACCTTGTTTCGTGTAAAACAAGGAAAAATTACAGCTAAGGAACGTACAAGTTAGATTTACCACATCTTGGTGTAACATTACAAAAGCATCGAGATAGAATGTACTACGTACTAGAGAGGCGATCGCTACTACACTCTCTTTAACACGAGCTAGAGGTAAGAATCACAAGTCTCTTTAGTCTGTGTCGGACTGTGCCCCCCGCTTGCCGCGTCAACACGTGTTATTGCTCTGTTCAAAATGCCTTCGTGTTTGCTTAGATATTGTTTTAACAGTTCCCATAATACAAACAAAGCCCGAGGAGTGACTTTTCACCAGTAAGTTTCCTTATTATGAGTAAGTCATGCATTTTACTAATATTGTTATCATTTTGCGAAAAATCACCACGCGTTCTGCGTTTCGCGCCATTTTTCATAGACTAACAGCACAGACGTGACACTATCGATGAGTCTGTTAAAAAAATGTAACTGGATTTTTTTAACTATGTATATACAATATCTACTAGGAAAGATTACCGTGGTGTAGTACCTAAATATTTATACTTTTACCCGACTACGCAAAGTAAAACGGTAGGTTATATTAAGTAATATTTATTTATTTACCTATTTTTATTTATTAAAAAAAGCCTAATCAATAGTTGTTCCAATAGGATTTATAAATTATTATGCACAACAATTACAAATAAACACAACATTCACAGAAACTAATACAGTAAAAGTTCCTTAATCGCGCTTCCTTTATTCGTGTTTTCACTATTCGCGGATTAAAAAAATGCGACCCAATTTCTATATACACGACTAAAAATTTTTTTTATTCGCGGATTTAATAAGTACATACATAATAATAAAATTATTCCAATAGGTATCTTACCCAATATCCTTGTCAAATGGACTAATAAGAAAGTAAAATAGATCTTATAACAAGTTTGCCTAAAGTACATAATATTATGTTCTTAAATGATATCGCCGAGGCCTTTGACACAAGCCGCCTTTGTCGCAAGCCACCTCTGCAGCGATTGATGTTTTTGAGAATGTAAATAAACAGAATGGAAGCAACCTTATAACTCAATAAATAAAGTATATTTTTAAATGTAGTTCCGTTTATAGTAAAGTTACAAAAATTGTGATCGAGTAAGGGGGCGTCCATAAATTACGTGAGGTGTTTTTTAAAATTTTCTGCACCTCCCTCCCCCCCTGGTGAGATGTCGTGAGAATTTATTCAACCCCTCCCCCATCCTCGAATCTCGCGTGAGATTTTTCAAAATGTGAGTTTCTTATACGTAAACGCCATCAACATTGAATCATCGTATCCATTTAAATTACATCATGAAGCAAAAACTGATAAAACTATTGATTACTACACAAAACGACAAAAGTTTAATAAATTGATATTATTTAAAGGAAATTAAAATACATAGTTTAATATAAAATCCTCGTTTTATTAATTCCCTAGTATCAGTACCACCAGATAGTACCGAGTAAACAGATTGCACAATGTGTCGCATCTGCACGCATTGCTTAATCTTTGAACTTGAAGCCACGCCTCGCTCGTTCCACACGTACCCCACCACATCGGCCGCGCGCAATGTTTTTGTTTGGAATAACCCCTCTAGTAATATATCTCGATGTACAAAAGTCTTTTTGTTTACTAATTGAATAAATATAATAGCATGAAGATTAAGTCAATTTTTGGTTTAAATAGTTCATAGTATCAAGTAGGGTTAGTTTAAATGATAATTAATAAGTCATTCAAACCAATCTAGAAATGCTTAGACCATATAGAGTCTGTGATAGAGTCGTAGAGAGATCATTATATTGTGGGCTACTCAGTACCTAACAAATCTAAATTGAATGCTTCTTATTTCCTATTAAGTATGTATTAATTATTAGTATATTATTACAGTTTCATCATCATAGCGTCATACACAGCGAATCTCGCGGCTTTCCTCACGGTATCCCGTCTGGATACACCCATCGAGTCTCTGGACGACTTGTCCAAACAGTACAAGATTCAGTACGCACCGTTAAATGGTTCCGGATCTATGACGTACTTCGAACGAATGGCTAATATTGAAGTGAAGTTTTATGAGTGAGTATTTCGTTTTGTGTGGTTCATTGTTTGGTCAAGTTAGGTGCAAATCCCGGAAGTTTCAAGAATATGAAAATAGAAAGAAAAAGTAGAGCTAGAGCATTAACTATGTCCAGACATTATTTTTTTCATAATTTTTCTAAGTCGATTCCATATAACATATTTATTTGATACTTCTCAATTACTTGTAGCTTACGATTTGATTATTAGTGGCATCAGATACCATTATACCTATAGATAATTGTCGCGATTCTACTACACAAAAGAGTACGAGTAATGTATCTATGGTTATTCATTCATACCACTTCACAGATATCATATAATTTATTCTATAAACATACATACGGGTAACACGTTATGAAGATAACGCTTATTAATGTTTTGCATTCATGCACCGATGGCGCCATCTGCGTTCAATCTAATATCAGAAAACTGTAATTGCTGTAAATTGTTCATTAGGTATTAAATTTATTATACGATTTTAAAAGTTGCCAAGTCATCATCATCATTACAAATATTAGAATTACATTAACAGAGTAGTATATATATGTAATATCCTATTATTTTATTTAATCAGTAATAAAACGTCCATGCAAGCATTCCACTATATAATCATAATGCAATATTCCTCAAACTTTCTTAGAAACTGCACTTTCTACCTTCGGTCATGCATTATAGATTGCATTAGGAACGCCGGCCCTACATAAAATAGAATAGACTTGAAGTGTAATTAACATTGTTATTAAACGGGATGTTTACTACCATTGTTATTTGCACAAATATCCGGATATTTCGGTTGCATTACGCAGTGCTGTTATATGGTAAATTTGCTTAAAGTAACTGGGCTCAAATGATTTAATTAATTCATCATTACTTCGATTTCGGTAAAAGTACTCTGACTAACTTTTTGAAGAAGAAAAATCCCAAAGCTGATGTAGCTAGAAATAACAATATTTAAAAACATCAACAAGCTTGCTTTAATACAATAATGGATATAGATAACGCTTGGCAAAAGCATTTATAAGCCAAGTTTATGTAGGTCGTAGGTTATCTGGATGACAGTTAGTGAACTAAACAATTATATGTATTAGTCTCTCACACCCCCAGAAGTTATAAGCTATATTCTCTGTAAAAAGGCTTATTGTGACTTTTAAAAATTTGTTTTTCTCCATCAATCACAGAAGCATGAATATCAAGCAGTACCTTATCATGCGTATTCAGTGTGGGATTAGTGAATGGCATAGTTCCCGATATAGTCGTTATCAGCAAGTTATCGGTCACGGAGTGTGATATCGTTGTTTCCGCCTTGGCGTGTTTGTATAGCATTCACCTGTAGCTAGCAACGCGTAAAACCCACTACCATTTACATAAATGTTTTCCTTAGTTATTTTACTATTACTTTACAGTATGTAGGTAGCCGTAGGCAGTGTGAACTGCTAATCTTTTGCATAAGCTGGATAGCAGAGGAAAGATCTAAATGCTATTTTATAGATATATAAGATAAGACTCACAAATTCAAAATTATTTTCTATGTGCTACAAGTTATTCTTTATTTCCTTTTAATTCGAAGACGGTAATTTTTTTCCATAAGGTGCCGTAGTTATATTAAACACAATGTATTTTCGTGGATTAAATAAATATCTCAGTGTAGTTCCGCTTTGCTACACTCTCCCAGGATTAAATTTACCTTAGCTTTTCGAAGATCACCTGGATAGCTTTGAAAGATTAGCCTTGAGCTACCTCATTAATTGTATAAAACAAAATAATAATATTCCGTCTATAATAAAACTGCCTCCTGTTGCGAGACTGACCTAATGCATAGTTTGCTAGCTCTGACATAAACTCTTGTAACTAATATTCATAGTTCCTACGTGGTTTCTATAACTATAGTTTCTCTACATTTTACTGAAAATAAATTGCTCTAAAAATAATGAATTCCAAATTCATCATAATTACAGAATCTGGAAGGAAATGAGTTTGAACGACAGTCTAAGCGATGTGGAGCGAGCCAAGCTAGCTGTATGGGATTACCCTGTGAGTGACAAGTACACCAAAATGTGGCAAGCCATGAAGGAAGCTGGGATGCCGCATACTGTGGAGGAAGCGGTCGAGAGGGTCCGCGCTTCTAAGAGCTCTAGCGAGGGATTCGCTTGGCTTGGCGATGCGACTGATGTTAGGTAAATATGTACAAAGAATAAAGATATAAAGCATTTAAATGCGATAAAGCTGAATTTTAAATACAAAGGCAGGTGTTATAAAGTCCCAACGTTTTAACGGTTTAACGTTTTAACGTATTTATGAGCAATGATTTTGAATTTTAGCATAAATAGTAAAAAAGTCATGCAATGTCATCAAGTCATCTTATAAAATATAAATGGTTGATAAATAATTATCAAGTCGTTCTAACTTCTAAGTAAACCCAAACTAATTTCTACTGATTATTTTAAAATGTCATGATCATGTAACAGAATTAATATTTTTTTTACTTTATCTATTTAAGGTACCACGTTTTAACGAGTTGTGATTTGCAAATGGTTGGGGATGAATTCTCTCGCAAGCCGTACGCGATTGCAGTACAACAGGGATCGCCTTTGAAAGATCAATTCAATAATGCGTAAGTCTTACTATATTTATATACATGTTCTTTACTTTGACTATAGATGAAAAACTTTGACCTCTCTAACTGAGGTAGGTACCTCAATAAGCCAAAAATTTCGGAGGCGTCTATATTTACTTATTTAGCTCTACAAATTTAGGAAAGCAATTCGAAAATTAATTTGATGATACTATACACTAATAACTATAGTACTTTCCACCTAAGATGAGTTCTGTGACACATCGATTTTTGACACGTGTAGAGATGTCGGTTACTGAAATCATATCAATTGTTTCCGATAATCGATAATATTCTATATGGAAATGAAATCGACTTGAATAAAGTACCAAAATTAGTTTTTTCGGCATTTCGCCAACAATTAACTAAGTAAACTTAGCAAACAACAGCAACAAAAAGTCAACAATAACAATTAGTAAAAATAACAGAATACCACGTAAAGTATCAATATAAAAATGCAACTTGTATACAAGGCTAACGTACTCGTACAGACGATTGACTCGATTGACAAACGATCACAAGATGGGCGCCGATTAAATGATTTTCCAACTCTATGATTTTTCAACGATCCATTTCATGTACACGAATTGCGTAGGTATTATATTTTTGTGTTATTTTATTTTATTTTTCATTATATTAAACTAAACAATACTGTTTTTGATTTATAAGCTTAAGATGTTTCATTTTTATATTTTTGGTAATAATGCCGCCATAAAATAAAAATATTATGCACTAAAATTATTTTGACTTTTTAAACATAAAATACGTATTTCGGAACACGATGAAGTGTCACAGGAATCATCCTAAATGAAAAGGACTATAGTTAGGTCATTTACTTTTTGTAATAGTGAATAAATAAAACAACAAAATAGATCCAAATATACACCGTACATAAAAAATGAGCAGTCAAAAAGAGGCTCATTTTTCTAGACAGCAAAATATTTGTTCGTGATAGGTTGTATCGAATATAAACACCTTCGCTGTCTGTCTCATTCCATATTTACATTGTGACCTATTTGAATTAATTATAATATTGATTCTATTTTTATTTCCACAGTTTCATTTTATTGTTTTGCTTTAGCATTCTATCAAACTACGAATAAACTGTGTAAAAAAAACATTTTTATTCGTAGATATATCACAAACCACTAGCAGTTGTAATAATAAATAAAAACTGTACACATAATACCTATGTGTAGGTAGTGACAGTAACCTGGAGTGTTAAGTACCTATTTAAAAACTAATAAAACAAGTAAATTGATATTTTTACCATGTATTTATCTAATCAGACTGGAACAAGCTAAGGGAACAAGGGATCAAACATAAAATTATATTTTAAAATACTTATCACTGTGTTTAAATATACTAACGAACTGAATAATTTAATGCAAATGTATACATTTTAGACTTCCTGTAGCAAATAATGGTACATATTTTTTTTGTTAAAACCTAACACGTGTCAGTTATTAAGTAGGTATTAACTAAAGGCGCCTAGTAACAAAACCTTCAACATTCGTGTACTTTTTTGCTTGTTTTTATTAAGTTCAAGGTTATAATGGGCTTCGATTAGACCCATATAGGTATGTAAAGTATAAAGGTAAGAAATGAAAAATGTATAGAATTCGAATCAAACTGTTTTATTTTTATACAATTATAAAAATTTGATAAGTAACAAAATAATATAATATACCTAGCTGAAAATTGCAATATTAAATTCTATCCATTGTAATACTCCATAGACTACGGCGACGTTGGATACGTAAAAAAGCGACCAGCAGGTTAAATAATAATGAATATTAATTGTATACGTAGTATATTATTATTAGTCTGTGATATTAATAAAATTTAAAACTTTAAAACGGTACTGGCTTCTTTTGCCATTTATGATGTAGGTAACTAATTTTTCTACAGCAATCGAAATGAATACAATGCATCATAATTATTGACATATATTATTAATAATATATGTCATATATTATTATTAACATATATTATTATTAATATTATTTATTACTAATTATTGACCTTGACATTTAATTTCAAACACAGATAAATAATATTATGAAAAACAACGATAATGCCCTGTGACGCGGTTGGGTCAAATATATTCAGTTCGTTGGCCAGACGATATTAGACAAACATCTTTGGCCACTGTTTGGTGCGATATTACATGTGTTTTTATCTATTTTTCGCTTCCTTTTAGCGCATAACTTTGTATAAGAAACACAACATCGATTTAAAATATATTTTTTAAGGAAAATTATTTTTTTTTACAAATTCAATGTGATTACTGAATTAACAGATATTTAGTACAATATTTTACTATTACAATACATTCTAAACCTAATCGGTTCATTGCTTTACATTTATCTTTTAGAACGGTTATCTACCTCCCCTGCTTTTTTAGTTATAAAATAATTACCTACCTAACTACCTAGTTCACTATTAAATATGTATACGTACTTAATAGATATAACTTGGTCATAATAATTCAAGAAAGTCATATTTCGATTCCTAAGATTTTCATATTTTTAATTATGAAAGGTACGCGAATTAAAAACCTATTTGTAATAGTCATCAAGTCAGTTATGTACCGACTACCTACCTATTTAACCTTTGCTCAAAAAATTTAATATCACCTCACATCAAAACCACGTCCATTGTAAACAACATGTTATGTCACATTGTATTTACAGAATACTTCAACTATTAAACAAGCGGAAGCTAGAAAAACTCAAAGAAACATGGTGGAACAACAACCCGAACGCGGTCAAGTGTGAGAAACAGGATGATCAGTCGGACGGGATCTCCATACAAAATATAGGAGGAGTGTTTATCGTTATATTCATGGGAATAGGACTGGCTTGTATTACTCTAGGCGTTGAATACTGGTGGTACAAGTGGAGGAGACGACCTACTATTGGTGATGTCACACAGGTACATTTAAAATAGCATAGCAAATGTATGTGCGAAGTTACTAGAACTTTTGCGTTGTGACTAGCGCCATCTATTGGAGAGCAAATGAAACACGTTTAGTATGTGTTATAAGCTTGTACGTTGGTTGTTTGTGAATCATATTTTCTCATTCTATTATTATTACGATATATTGTTCTTACACTAGAATTACTTCGTTTTGCAGCCGTGGCCGATACTGTTCTACGCTAATGTAGTTATGAAAATGGCAAATAATTTGTTCTTTTTCAATTCCTTAGGTATTCATCACAAACGTCATATCCGTAATGTACCTATTACAATTATTATTGAGCTATTATTAATTATTTCGTCTTGTGTGAAGGTTAAAAAGTCTGAAAAGGAAGGCTGTGAGACATTTTCGATTTTTGACCAAATTTTGGAGTAGAAACGATGAGCAGTAGCGTAGAACATTATCGAAATAAACTGCATATTATGTATATATGTATTTCCATTTCAGTCAATAAGTATATTGTATAATAAGTGACAGCAAAATATGATGTTGTTAAATTTTGTTTTGTTACATACTGTGTTTTTGCTGAAATAAATAATTTTTCATTTTCATTTTCATTTAACAGTCATTTGCTATTATTTTTTTGTGACAGGCGCATACATTTTATCGAATCCATATGCATTAACTTTTACTGAATGTTTACTAATAATTTTAAAGAAAATAATGAAATAGGTAGGTTAGTATAAAAATGATTATGTAACATACCTATTTATCGCATAAAATTTGGTTTCAGGTGCAGCCAGCAAAACCTATAAGGAGCAATTTGGAAAATCCGAGTGAACCACAACGAAAACAGCCATTAAACTTTAGATCCAGAACCATTTCTGATATAAAAAGTAAATTTTAATAAAAAGTTCCTATATTTATATTGTACTTGTGTGTTTCTAGATTGTTTTATTGTGGTTTTCATCAATGAGTGAATTACATAAGCATTGTGAAGTCTGTATAAATTATTTAGTTGCTATATATATTGATCTCATTTTGATCTCACGTTCTTTGAATTAATGTAATACGCTAGAAAAATGTTAATGGGTAACAAGCGTCTTTATTTGTTGTATAGTTTATATAATTGTCGTATTTTAAAGAATATATTTGTATGTTTCTTTTAAATTAACATTAACAAGGTTGAAGTATTTGTTATGTGGTGTCATTGTGTGTTGATACAGCAGGTTTGCTAATAAACGTTTTGCACCATTTTCCGTTGTTTAATTGAAACACCAGTAATTTTATAATAAATTTATTATCTACAATAACTTGTCATATCTTATAAAATACTATAATAAACTTTTAACGAACTTAACCTAGAAAATGTACAATAATTTATACTTCTGTCCTTCATGAGTATTAAATAGATCGATATTGACCGACGGCGAGATTATTTACAAAACATCTAAATAAATATTACGCTAGAATTTGGTTTACAACTCTATGGTTTTCCCGTGCTTGATGTTCTTCATGTTCTTGTTGCAAAGCTCCAATTCGAGTCTCAAGCCATCTATTTCCGCTTCGAGGGTCCGCGTTCGTTTGAACATTTGTACGTAGTTCATTTGCAGTTGCTTCTGATATCTCAGCACTTTGTCCTTTTCCTCCGACCATTTTCGTCTCTCGTTGTTGAATTGCGTTTCTTTAGTTTCTAATTCGCATTTGAGTCGATCGACGATTTCGTTCGCTGGACAGTTGCAAGGGTCTGGTAGTTCTCCGTTAAGTCTTTGTACTTCAGCGTCTAAAGCGCTATCGTTGGAGGTCCAATATTCGTTCTTACACTCGTAGTTACCCCGTAAAGTTCTCCCACACTCGATACCCTCGTACCCGCTGAGAGAAACATCGGAAAGTTCCTGTCTGAGTTCCTTCAATTCGGTTTTCAATTTGTCTATTTCGTTTTTACTAGTTTCGTTATTCTTGTTCATGTCGGTGACGCTGTTCTTTAGATCGCTTGTCAGTCTTTCGACTTCGGATTGCAGTCTTTTTATGGTCCGTTGTTTTTCCTCTGATTCTGCGCGAAGTCTCATTATTTCTGACTCTTTTTTGTCGATGGATTCTCTGAGTTGCCGGCAGTCTGCTTTTAGGGTGAGATACTCGTGGCCTTTAGCAGTTTGCTCGTTCTGTAAATAGAAAATACATATGATTAAATACAAAGTGATTTTGCATAAGTATTTGCTGTGGCTCATATGGTTGGTAATGAATGTCAAAATCTATCAATTAATTATTTGATTGTTTTTATCCTGATTTTAATGGCATTCTATGCAGAAGCGTAATTAAATAAATCAAGTATGATTTAGTAATAAGTAGTATTATTTAATATAATATAATCCATTCCAATATCGTTATTATAGTATGAAAAGTGCATTCGAAAGTTATTTATTATGGACAAACAATTGTGTAAAGAGAGATTAATAAAAGTATCCGCAACAACTTGCAATAGCTGTTCTACTTTCAGAGTTATAACCATCTATTACTGATTGTTATCTAAACGCACCATGAACAAATTGTGTTACGTTGAGTTAATTTTTTGTATAATAAATGTAGAGTTTGTGAAATCTTTGTTTAGAGTTTGTTATTCTTTTTAGTTTTGTGTTCAATTCTTAAACTTCATAAAAATAGTAAATTGTATCTCCTTCCAAAAAACGTTTGGCAAATTGGATGACCAACGTAAAATAGTACAGAGAGCAAATCGATATGATTGTCAAAGCTGTCCTGAGTAGTGCTATCTTCCCCAGCCAGTTAGGAGATTTTATTCAGTAACTTCCAGTCACTACCATAAAGACATCTTCTTCGTCGTGCTGTTTACATAGCAACGTACTCATAAGCTCGCGCACAACTAACCTGAGCGTCCTTCAGCTGCGTCTTCAACAGCGCGATCTCCCCGGCTCGCTGGCAGAGACTCCACTCAGTATCCTCGAGCCGTTGCCGTAGCAACGCGCGGTCCCGCCTCACTCGTGCCAGCTCTGTGTCGCGCTCGTCGCGCACGTCGCGCCGGTACGTCTGCAGCATGAGACGCGGCGCGCGCAACCGCACGTCGTGCCCGCGGAGACGGTCTGTTGTACTGGAAGGGAAGTTCCAATTACAATTATTGTCGATATATAATTGACTAGCTTTCCACCCGCGGCTTCGCTTGCGTTTTCAAAGAAAAACCCGCATAGTTCCCGTTAACGTGGGATTTCAGGGATAAAACCTATCCTGTGTGTTAATCCAAGGCACCCTCTATATGTGTGCTAATAATTGCTCTGTAATTTCATTGTAATCGGTTCAGTAGTATTTGCGTGAAAGAGTAACAAACATACACACTGACACACACATCCATCCTCACAAACCTTCGCATTTATAATATTATTAGAAGGATAGGATAGGATAGGATAGGATACCCTACCCTACCCTACCAACGCAGGACTAAATAGTAAATAGATAGTAAATGCCATTAAAACGTTCATCAAGAAGGAATGTAAACAGAGACTTCTTTGAGTTGCGATTACGTGATTGGTTCGCATTTAATTTTACATGCTACGTTTCCGAAATTGTGCATTTAAATCAAAGGAACATAGAGCTAGAGCAAGAGTATTCTTTCGTGATTCCTTTGGGTAGTAGCAAAGTACACTGAGACTGAACAACACTGTTCAGTGTTAGAACATTGGATAGAATCTTTACGATCGCACAAAGAACAACAAAAGAATGCTCTACGCCTGCAGACATAGTAGGAATAGAATGAGCATTCGCTCGTTTGATGCAAATGCACCGTTAGAAATGAATTTAAAAACTTTTATCTAATAAGGTTCTACGTCTTTTCATCGTATGTTTCTAGAATCACAGGTCTACGCCTCCAGGATTTCAACAATGGGTTCCTAATCGCCCATTCCCACACATTTAGCTCCTATTTTAGACGACTCCGCAATTTGTTACAGTTGGTTAAAGGGATGCACATTCATTACCATGATATATGAGTGCCTGTTTGCTTTGAAGTGGGTTTTGATATAAAGGACGACAAATTTAGAAGCTTCCTGCACATTGTTGTGCTAATTTTAAACACGTGTTAGTAGAGAACTTGCAAGCAAATGTTATTTATTTTCTACTAGTGGTCCGCCCCGGCTTCGCCCGTGGTACATATTTCGCAATAAAAGGTAGCCTATGTCCTTTCTCGGGTATCAAAATATCTCCATACCAAATTTCATACAAATTGGTTCAGTAGTTTAGGCGTGATTGAGTAACAGACAGACAGACAGAGTTACTTTCGCATTTATAATATTAGTAAGGATTGTTAACGTATAAAGAATTTTAAGAAACATCTATTCTAGAAAAAAATAAATAAAAGCATGTTAAATTAAAACTTTACTTTTCTAATTAAATTCAATACCTAACAATAATTATATTTTATTAGTAAGTATTTGAAAGTGTTATCAAAACTCGATTAAGTAGGTAATTTATTGTGAACCGATTTTTTTTTCAAAAATGTACTCTAAAACTATGCTAATTTAATTCCAATCTTCTTAAAATATATTAAAGTCACGTAAAGATGTCCTTAGTCAACAGGAAACCAATTTTTCTATGAGTAATGCTATCGTATAATTAATGCAAAACTGCATAGTAATGCAAGGTCGTTCTTACGTTTGTCATGTTTTTAATAATTGTTAATGGATCTCGAAATAAATTATTTATAGATTTAATGATTTATTTCCTGTATAAATCAGAATTTTTTACGGGCTAGATAACTTAAGTTTATTCGATTAGCAATTTTCTGATTGAATTGGTATTTAAATAGGATAAAATGGAAATAATAATCTAGAATCTAGACCAGATCTGTCATTTGAACTACATTTTATTCCATTTTAAAGATTAATTTTAGACAGACATCGACATTAATACTTAAGCAGTGTATAATATCTTAATTAAAATGAATGAGGGCGTCTAAAAACATAAATTACCTGGGGGCAAGATAAAGCTGCGAAATTGATAAATAGCTCGAATTATTTTATATGTGTCATATTATTTTTAGATAATCGTAATGATTCATGTGGATAAATGTGACATATCTTACTGCATTATCTTTTATTAATAGATATCATACTAGTCTGTATCTGTCCGGTTCATTTAAAAGATAGGTATACAATCTATATCAAATAAAATAAAACATAATACACACTTCAGAGGATCATTTGCTGATTATCTTACAAATTATTGCCTTTTTATATCATTTAAACCGAAACCTATACGTTTCTGCAGTAACATCGTCATCTATTCTATACTAATAAAAAAGAGGAAAAGTTTGTAATTATGTATGTACGTATATATGTATGTATTGTTTTCACGCATAAACCTCTTAACCGATTTTGATAAAATTTGGCACAGATCTTTAGACCCTGAGAAAGAACATTGAACATACCTTTTATTGCGAAATATGTACCACGGGCGAAGCCGGAGCGGACCGCTAGTTATGTAATAAAATAATTAAATACACAGATAAATTGACCAAAATACCGTACCTATAATCATGTTGGTCCCTCTCAAGTTCAGAAACTCCAGAATCTGCCGGCGACGGCGCTGGGATCGGCTCCTTGCTGTCTGTGCCCAAACCCGAACTGGATTTAGTTCTGGAAATAAAAAACATTATTATAGTATTGAGATTTAAAACTGTAAAAAATTATTTAAAAAAATCATTATACATACATTATACATAAAGTAATATGTAAGTACTTGAAATCAGAGGTACTTTTTGGGGTTTTATGTGGACACAAATTATAAACAACAAGAAATTAATGGTTAGTATTGAGAAAATATATAAAGAAGTGTATGCAAGTTTCTGAATTTTGTTTAATTTCTGGTCTACTAATAGTATTTTCTAAAAGTTCATTACTTTAGTCAGTTCCCAGCGTAATGAGAGTTCCTAATTAATCCAAAACATTATGATTAAAGCTTCACGCGTCCTACGTACATTATTTGCTCGTAACTAAATCAGTATGTTATAGTAGGACGCGTGACGGGTTAAGTATCCTATGACACTTAAAACCTGATAATAACCAATCTTTAAAAGATCGCATACTTATTATGGCTACTAAAAACCGTTGATTGCATCTTGTAAAACGTTAAAGTGTAATTAGGACCAATAACATACCAAGACGCGTGAAATGCCAGTATATTATCATCAATTGAACATCGTCAAGTATGTAAGAGTACTCTTTAACCACAGTATAAATATTATACTGCTGTTAACTTTGATGGTGGCCTTAAATATTGAATGGGCTTATTCAGAGCGTAGCAACAATTTGCCAAACATTACGCATCCGACAAACGTAAAGCATGGGTTATAGTGCAAGCTATAATATTGAAGGCCTTTTTTGATTCCCTTTATTGAATGTTTGATATATGTAATGCTATTTTAGCAATGTAAATTTATCTAAGTTGTGTGCAATGTACTTGTTTTGTATGTTTAGGTTTTACTATAGGTTTGATAAATACACTGGTCATCAAAAAAATCGACCCACCTGCATTTTTACGGAAAATTGCGGTTTTCTCACAAACTAAAGAAAAAAATTGTTTGGAAACTGAACCGATTAATTAAACATGCATATTTACACGAATATAAACACATAAAATCATTAACATAATAAAAAAAAATGTCAATTTCGAATAAAGTTCAAAATCCTCAATTTTCAGCTTTTTCTTTATTTAATTTCAAATGCAGTTTATTTTGTAATCATGAAACTTATGATCACGATTCCTTCGAATTTATACTCAGTACTTTCTCTTCTTTCTGGAATGATAGCCTGCGTTCACCATTTTAAAGAAATAATCAAGATTTTGATGGTCTCTTGAGGAATTCGTTATCATTCTTCCCTCATGGCGGTTTTCAGGTCTCCTATTGTTGTAGGGGCTGAATTACGAGCTCTAAGCTTTATTTTTTAATTGTCTCACATGTGCTCTGTAGGTTTCAAAACGAGACTTTTTGCTAACCAGAGTGTAACTCTAATGCGGACCTCTTCTAAATACTGGATCACGATTCGCTCTACGTGTTTCCGAGCATTATCATGCATAGACTCAAAGTTTTTGCAGATACAGCCGGCATATTACACCATATGATAGTCCAAAACCTCGGTAATGTATTGAACAGCATTTAATGAGCATCTTTTTATCGTCAAGCTCCGTGCGCCTTGTCAAAGAAATGCCACTCTAGAACTTTACAGAGCCTCCATCATAATCGACCGTTTCTCCTACCTAGCACTGAACAAATCGTTTATCTGGTCATCGCATGACATAAAGACGTCTATCAGCACCATATAAAGTCATTTGCATCTTGTCACTCAAAAGTACTCACTCCCATTGGCCTATAGTCCAGTTTACGTGATTTCGAGTCAATTGAAGTCTGGTTTGTCGATGAGCTGTGGCTGATTGTGGCCATGTTTCTGGCTTGTGTGGTCTTAGGTTCTACTCCTTAAGTCTTCTTCTAACAGTTCTGTCATTTATACCCACCTCCTTATCTTCACGCAGGCGTCACTAGAGATCTACACCAGACAGATGTCGATTTTGTAGAGTTGATTTCATTATCTAGGGGTCGTCCCTTTGAGGTGCCGCCCTATTTCTTGCAGATCAATATTTTCATCGATACTGCCCAGTCTCTAGAAACCTTTGGTAAACTCATCGAACTGCAAAACAGCTCAGATTTTAGTTTTTAGCCACAGCAAGTTGACATAACCCCTGTTTTAGTAGAGCCACAGTTTGGGCCCCCTCAGCTACAGTAGTATCCATTATTTTGAGACAAAATTTATCAAAACTACAGCATCAATTATTAAACTTAACGTTATGAATAAGAGATCCCGAAAAAAGTCATTTTTGAACTGGGAACACGGGCATAATTTGTCCCGCCGTAAACCGTCAAATCAACACTGTACAGTATTTCTGTATAAAAATTTGTTAAGAATCATTAAGTGCAGTAAAATTTACGACAAACATAATGATTAACATGTTATCAGACCCTTACAACAAAATACAACAATATAAGACGACTTATTTGTGAAATAATCGATAAATAGCAAACATAGTGTAGGTGGGTCGATTTTTTTGATGACCAGTGTATATTTTATTTGCAGTAGTTAAACATAGTTTATTACTTTAATATTTTCGAATATTATGTACATAGTTACTTAGGTACTTGCGTGGTTTTACAATTTAGATTTCATAATTTCATTATAAGCGTTAATTCAATTAATAACAACACATAAACATTTATTTAAATCGTTAGATTTATTATATATGTAAATAATACTTTACATAAATTAAGATCTAATAATATTGAAGCTTTATCGATTATAGCATAGCGCATCATCCGCGGTATACCACAAGCTTAACGGAAAGTTGCATACACACTACACGTCTCACTCATGAATCGTTACGTGCATATATTCCCCTTATCTCCACTACGATTGTAAATTGTACAGACCCCGCAATTGCCGTAAAACGGTAAAGGTTCTTAAAATATTTTATTAGTTCTTAGTCGGTATCTTTTGAAATCCGTTTAAAACGATCGTAAAATTTCAGCGAGGTGTTCCGAATTACTGCTTGAGTGATATTTTCGAATTTTGTTACTTTTCAATTATTGTGGCACTTTTTTATGTAATTTTATTGGAGTGGGTCAGATGGCGTTCGATATGAAGCATAAAAATTGTTTGAGGTGAAAATTATGTGCGTACATTTATACGATGAAGGAAAATAAAGATTTAAGCTGATATAATTTGATTTGCCACTGTGTAGTTAATAGCCCCCGTGTTAATTACATCAGCTCTATTAATCGATATTTCATAGTAGGTATACTTATATCATTCAACATTTATGTTTGAATGGAATATGCTAATCACATCTAGACAAACTGAGCTAAAGCTAGACGGACTGTAACTAATTTGGTATTCAGATAGAGTATAAACTTAGACTATATATTATAATACAATACATTCTATTCTATTACATGTGCGAAATTAAATAGAACCACAGATTATACAGGGTGTCCCACCGTCGGTATTCTAAGCTCAATGGAGGTTCTGAGTACGTAAAAAATACTTATAAAGTTCCAGATGCATTTTTTTTCAAATAGATGAATTCTTAAAACTCTTTGTGTACACCCCTAACAAACAACCCGCCCAACTTTGCCAAAATTTTTGGCGTAATTTTGTTGTGTATTTATTTTTTACGTGATCAGTCTATGCAAGAGTACAATTTCCTTCGCGCTTATTACACCGATTGTGGGACACCCTGTATAATCTGTGGTTCTATTTAATTTCGCACGTGTAATAGAATAAATACTAGTTATAATTTAATCGAGATTCTTTGTATATTCAAATATTCCTACAAATCACATCATTTATGATCACAGACTATCTTATTAAATTCGACTGATATTCGCATAAATTAACTAGCAAAACACGAAAATAAACAAATTTAACGCGTCATTAGTTTTAAATACATGTTTAACATAAGTAAGAGTAATATAAATCATGACATATGATCTGATTTGCCTAATGAGGATTGCGTGTTATAATCATATTAATTAGGAAAATTAAAACCAAAGAGATATTGAATAACATTGATGTGAGATTATGCAAGAAACTCTGAATGCAATGAGGTTAATTAAAACATAATATGTATGTGTGTATATTTTAAAAATCTTCAAGAACCTATTGCTTTATTTATTACACGTATGTTTAACTCCAAATACATGTAAGTTCTTCCCATTTTGTATATTTAAGGCGTCTTCAAACTTTTTATCTGACTTCAAAGAAGTTTTATGACACAATGTTATTTACTAATATGTAGATGTCATCATGTCATTGAACAAAATGAGGGGCGCAAAACTATTATAAAAAATCGTACACCTCTTCAACGTACATAATATCTAGATTTATCAACACACAACGAGATCATTTTAATTTTTATCGAATATAAGATGAAAATATATTTAAAGCACACCATAGCCCGTTGTGTTTCGCTCGACAGCCCGTCGTGGTCCGGCGGCGAAGCGTGGCGAAGGCGTTGCGACTTCACGACTCACGTATCAATGCGATCTTTGTTCTACGTTAAGATGCTATGTGCTCACGTGATGCTTGTAACTAAGGTATTGTATACTTTGGCTATTCAGTTTACGCAAAGAATATGGAGATAATCATAATATTTATAGTCAATAATTTTATTTACAAGCGCAGCATCATATTTTAAGTAACATTAGTCCAATAAACTCGTACTAAAAATGAATTAAGAATTTGGGATGCTTTCTTAATATAGAGATTAATTAATTAAATAACATACATTTTAACGCAATCTAATTATTAATGTAACTATGTAATTTGTTTAACTTTACCAGTCTCGTTCTCGTTCTCCATTTAGCTATGAATGTAAAAAGATCGAGGATGACATACAAAATGTCCCTTTATTGTATACTAGCTTTCCACCCGCGGCTTCGCCCGCGTTTTCCAAGAAAAACCCGTTCCCGTAGGATTTCCGGGATAAAACCTATCCTATGTCCTTTCTCGGGTATCAAAATATCTCTATACCAAATTTCATGCAAATTGGTTCAGTAGTTAAGGCGTGATTGAGTAACAGACAGACAGAAAGAGTTACTTTCGCATTTATAATACATATTAGTATGGATTTATTAAGTTTTAAATCTCTTTATAACCATACTTAGGTACGTTTTAAATCTCTTATGGCCTTTCCTGGATAACCAGACAAGATCTATGCAAAACAAAATATTCGACACAGTATATTCGTAGAACAAACAATCGACTTATAAATTATTATCCTCATGAATTAAACAATTTGAATTAAACACGGCACAATTAGGTACATTGCCTTGCATTCAATGTAACAACTTCCTCAGCTATTATCGCGAAGAATAGAATAGTCATATCAATTTCGTCACGTCATTGTAAAGCTTTCGTAACTTTGGATTGTGCGTCTATAATTAAGATGCGTATATCCTTAGGACTATGTATTCAGAGGAGTTTATAGTTTACATTGTGCAGATAATTTCCTTAACTTATATATTAGAGGAAGATATTTTGATGGATGGGATTTTTTAATCTAGAAACTATTACAGACTCAAAAATTACAGACGGAGAAATTATGGTCCTGAAATAGGAAGAGGGCATATTTCGATTGCTTACGTCTGTTAAAACTTCATAATATGTCTAGAGTAAAATAAAGATTAGAATAATTATATTACCTACAAAAAACAATATTGTTTGAAAATAACAATGAGAATTACTGAATATCATATTCCAAAGCAAACAGAGACCAACGCAATAATAGCAAGGGCTTTGTACTTTGTGTTTTAGTATTTAGGTTATACGTCCGCTTGTAGGTACGTCCCTA
This sequence comes from Colias eurytheme, assembly GCF_061535395.1. Taxonomy (NCBI): domain Eukaryota; kingdom Metazoa; phylum Arthropoda; class Insecta; order Lepidoptera; family Pieridae; genus Colias; species Colias eurytheme. The sequence continues at coordinate 2,781,257 of NC_142993.1, read as the reverse complement.
ATTAGGATACGCTGCTTATTCAATAATTTTGTTTAAAGGAAGTTTCTAATACAAAGAGATTGATAGAATTTACCAATTAATAAGGATATTACCATTAAAAACTTTAATTGACCAAGCAATTAATTTAAAAATACTATCCGCTGCCTATTTTTCACTATAATTATTCACGGAATTTAAACAAAACATCTTTATATCGTATTGCATCTAGACAAATATTATAAGGCTGAAGAGTTTGTTTGTTTGAACGCGCTAATCTCAGGAACTACTGGTCCGATTTTAAAAATTCTTTCGGTTACGCAGCCCATTTATCGAGGAAGGCTATAGCCTATAGCTAATTAGCTATATATTATATCATCACGCTAAGACCAACAGAAGCGGAGCAATGCGGGTGAAACCCCGGAGCAAAGCTAGTTTCCAATAAAATTATATGTATGGTTTTAAAACAATAATCCATACAAAAGACAAAATCTATTGAATGCCCTATGATAGTATAATTATTCAAGTATTGTCTAGTTACAATGGCCTGCTGGGATGAGCCGGAACTGCGCGCCAACGCGTCTCATTTGCAAGTCTCTAAGGGCTTGCCCACCTTACACTATTTACTCATATGGATATATGGAACGGTTATTTGCAGGGATTTATAAATAGCAAATAAATGTAATCAGTGATATGTATGTAGGTAATTGCAATTTACTTTCATTGTGTTGTTCTTTTACTTCAGTTTATATTTAAAATGCTCGGTTTAGGATGACGATTTAGATTCAATGGGTATTACTTTACGTGAGTTTATATTAATATATCTTATGATAATTAATAATATTTCAGACAAGAATATTAATAAACTTGATGCTTACTCGTTTAACTAATTATAATCTAAAAACTGAAAAATCTAAACAGTATCAATAATAAACTCCAAACTTTATTGACCTCTAACGATAACCATTAAAAAACAACATAATTTTAATTGTAGTGAAGCCTTAACCGCCTAACAATCAACTGTTATTTGTTAACACTATTTCGCAACAATCTAACAATTATATTTATTTATCCTTCACATTATAGCTATATTATACGGATTTTGAAACACAATGCAAGAAACCGCAAATTGATACTAATTGGCATCTTATCTTGATTTTTATGTTACCTTTATTCTATTTGTTTTAACAGGAAGGTGTCAAAATGTTATAAAATTAAATGAGTTTTGTAATCATCCGTTACATTCAAGAGTTGTTTAACCTTTTATGCACCATAAATTATGTAGAGTTAGTATTTGTTTTAAGTATTAGGTACTTAATTCTTTTAAACATTATTACATGTGAAAAATTCACTACATTTCAAAAGTACATTTAATTATTGTGCTACTTACTATAAGCTCTACCTGAAAATTAAGATTCGAGGTGTCCAGGCAAGAATATCAAGATATGTGTCTCACAATAAACTCATAACAATCTATTAATATTAAACTCGGTTATAACATGAAAGACAAACGAATAATCGTGTTGGAAAACAAGCATCTACATGTGCAGGAAGTATATATTCATTCATTATACTAATAAAGTCATTTCTAAAGGGAAATTCTTGTAATTAATGCAATAATTTATTTATTGACGATATACTTACGTACGATTTTATAATGAAATAAAACTTTGTCGTCCTATTAAAAATCATAATTTATATGCGACAAATTCATTTTGACGTCAATTAAATTTAATAAATATCCAATGTGTAATGAATCGTTTTTACACAATTTATTTTGTATTGTAATACATGTTTTGTGAATTCAATGCGTGCTTCGGCAGGAATATGTTAAATTAAATATTGGGGAAGCTCCCACAGTTCCTACACCCCACACGAGATCGGATCGGATCAATATTTTACAACTCCGTTTCACTCTCTTACACTTTATACACTTCTATTATTCATCTAAAGTTATTGAACATAATATCATTATTACTTAGATATCATGAACGATAATTATATAATTAATATTATATTATCTTCTCTATATTCAATTCATTAGTTAAGATTTCAAAATATGTATTATGTGAGCGTTTACGAATCTATATTTAGGAACATTTATTTTACACCAATATCCCCTAATTCTTGTCATATAAATAGAAATGTCATTTGCATCGATACCAAAAATAGCACCACACGTGTCAAAAATTCACAACTAATTTTGACCAAATTAGGCAATTATAACAGTTGCGGAATAATTCGTGACTTTAAACACTGAGATAAAAAACTTGCATTAAAATGCATAAAAGTAGTGAGGATTTCCGAGTATGGTCCGTTTGATAAATACTTAGTGCGTGAATCATACGCATGCCTCCGATATGAACTTTGGTTCAGTGACATCATTGTATTTTATCTCTTATCTTCGTCTATTATATTATTATATTTTACAGAGTTACTGAACCGAATTGTAATTGAGGTCGAAGCCTTCAGCTTGATTAAGTATAAGTTTTTTTACAATTCGCCAAAAGGTCGTTTAAAAATACGAATTTAGAGAATAGATTACATATTTATTATTGAAAAAGAAAGTGTTATAGAATAGGGAATAGAGTAGTTTGTTAATTGAAGAAATAATTGACATTCGATCTGCACAGATTCTTTGAAATAAATAAACATGTAAAGTATGACCTCTGTATCCATGTAGATTAAGGAATGTTATTTGCATTCAAGTCATTCTTTGGACAAGAAATTTCGACTCACAATATAACGTATGTACAAGGGACTGGTTTTGCTAATAGATATTAAATCTGACTAATGACTAGAAGCATTGAAATGCAGACGTTAATAAGCTCTGCTTATTTGGAGAACTCTACTAAAAATTTTGGACAAGTGGTTCTTACTTATAACGAAGAACAAATGAAAACTTGCAGTTTCCCAGAAGCACGCATTCTAAGCTAGTTTAAACACATACATATTTAGATCAGAAAATTCGGAAGCCTAAGCTTTAATACACTGTTATAGTCCATAGATCTTCTAACTTAAGTTTCAAATACCTCACCTATGCATTACGCCGTACATTAATTCCATTAAGAGCACATCACACCATCACTTTCACTAACAGAACAACAATAAAGCGAAATAAATAAATAAATATAAACACGCGCGCCGTAAGCCCGATGCGCGGTGTGAATGCAGCGCGTGCTCTACCGGGCCGATACAATGACGCTCCATTACGAATTTATTGTTTATAAATAGCAATGTAAATTATTGTTTACATGGTAAAAATAGCATAGGCGGTACTTAAACGATGTAAGTGATAAACATGAAAAAATACTGTTAATATTATTTTAAATCGTTTGTATTTGAATGTGAATTTAACTGGTTTAATGGCGATATTGTGAATAAACATAAATTTCAATTTCGAAAGGCACCGAGTTTCCATTAAATTATATGTTAACGACAATCTGTCGCAGACTATCTTGTTTTGCGGAGTATTAAAATTAGTATTCAACGACTTAATTACGTGCGAGATTTATGAATATTCATTAATTTCTCGAGTAAAATCTTAATTGTGCATTCTTGTTTGTGATTGCTTTTTTATCAACCCTTTCATCAGAAACTACATAAGTAATATTTTATATTATTAATCTTTGGGATATCCTTCTGGAAAGTCTATTGACACAAAACTCAAACTAGTACGCGTATTGTAGAGTGTGTGTGCGTCTATACTTAGGTAGAGTTTTTAAGTAAAAAGTTTAACAATCCATTGCCATTGTATCCACAAAAAATATCTACGCAAATTTTATTTTTAGTCAACAAAAGCAGCATTTTATGACCACCAGCGCCCATTCACGAGAATGGCCAGGCCAAACATCACGCGAGGGGTTCCTTAATAAGTTTAATTACCAAGCTAATAGACGCAGCCGTGAGTCATTGACTTTTAAAACTGTCTCATTCTCCCTGAGAACCAATTTGATATTAATTTCTAAATTCTAAAGTCCATTTGGAAGAGAATGTTAGATTTGAAAAAAAAAGATGTATGAAAAATAAATAAAAATATGTTATGAGCTTTTATTGATGTCAATAAAGTCTCTTTAGCCAAAATGCTGTTATTATATTTTTTTAACTTATTCTGAATATATGTGGAAAATATAAGAAAGGACATTATAATTTTTTACCATACATACTATACAATATAATAAATATAACTATATAATATAATTTGTCGGTAATCGCAGTTTAGCTTTTTTTATTACTATTATAAATATTATAAGATAATTCAGGTAATTTAGGTCTATATTATCATATATATATCTTTTCAGAATGTTACTAAATCATCTAATGAGACTTTGCGGATTCAGATTTCCGCAATATAATATAACAGCTAAGTACAGATGCGGCCAGATCATTGTGAAATAACGCATCAAAAACTAATTTGGGTAGTGTGTAGGTTATGTGATTATCGTTTTTAATAATAAGAAGATACAAAATAGCATTAAAATCCATTAAGGACAAGGTCTGTAAGGTTATTATATAATTTTCACGCTCTTACTATGTATACATATTATTAGTACCAAAAAGACCAAACTAAAGAGGGAATTTTGTAAAAATTGTCTTTAGAATCAACGACTTATCATAATCGACTAAGTACATAGGAGGAAATTGAGTAAAACGTCAATCAAATATCTACCTCTATTCGAATTTCACTATTTCAGTATATAGTTGCTAAAAGTAAAATTTATGTTAGTACAGAAGTCAATTTTACTTGTTATATTACAAGTTAATGTGACATTAGCCTCAAAATCCATACTAATATTATAAATGCGAAAGTAACTCTGTCTGTCTGTCTGTCTGTTACTCAATCACGCCTTAACTACTGAACCAATTTGCATGAAATTTGGTATAGAGATATTTTGATACCCGAGAAAGGACATAGGCTACTTTTTACCCGGACATAGGATAGGTTTTATCCCGGAAATCCCACGGGAACGGGAACTATGCGGGTTTTTCTTTGACTGCGCGGACGAAGCCGCGGGTGGAAAGCTAGTAAGATATATTTATATAGGCCTACAATTATGTAATTAGTAATTACCATTATTTATCGTGTTTAATGTTTAAACTACGGTGTGTGGGAAAACTGGCAAATTAACATACACATACTTTTATTTATATGTGAGTCACTCAGGTCACCCTTTTTTTCTATGTTTGAAAGAAATGAATTAACATTTTATTTCTCAACAAATAATTTTTGAAATTAAAATCTTTAACCATAAAATATAATGCAATTGAATGAAATAGAAATAACCTTTATATGAAAAATAGCTTCTTAATGAAACCAGTAAATTTGTTTTTCAAGACCTGTTGTCTCTGTCACGACGAGGAATCGAACCACAGACCCCTCGATGTAACCACTAACCCACTCACTACTCTACCAAAAAGGTGCCTAGTATCTTGGCTCAACAAGCACCTGTAAACTTAATGATTGTAAATGCGAGACACCGTTTACAATTCGTATGTAAATACAAATATAAAATTCCAATGATTCAAACATTCGATATTCCTATAATCATTATTCATTACCATTCTAGAGTATAAAATCACTGACCTATTGTTATTCAGCAATTGTTTACTGAAGACAATGCGTACATTAATAACAAAGGGAGTTCAGTTTGTTGTTATTTACTTAAAGAGCTGTCGAATTCTATAGGTCAGTATAATTTTATTATGGGGTTGAGTTTTACAAACTCAAAACAAATAGAGCTGATTTTAAGGTAATATCGTTTATATTATTGCTTTTAATAAGCACTGATTAGGTACCATTGATAGATATATTTTGAATACCTTTATCAATCGATAATTATGAAACTTATTAACTACATAAGTATAAACTATATAACTTAAGGCTTAAATTATATAAATTTGTTTTAATTTAATAATTTAAAAGCGGCATATTAAACACTATTTGACTACCCAAATATGCCGCTAACTAAACTATTTACTGGGTACGTAATTACTATTCCAATTCCCAGTAACCCACTGGATATAGAACGATGGAATGCCAGTGTAAACGACAGACATGTCCACATTTCTTTGTATTTGATTGTCTGTCGCGTTTTTGAACGTGAATTCTTAATACGCGGTAGTAAGATGTCATAGTGACAAGCGGAGAGATTATTAATTTAGTTAACATGAATTACAAAAACATGAAAAATATTCATATACTAAACTAGTCTGTATCAAGATTAATGAAACTGAAACACCACAACACAAGCCATAAAACCTTATTTTTATCGTCTAAGATTATAATTAAGAAAGCAAACCCCATCTAAGGAGATACATTACGGCTCTGCAAATTGCACTGCACAATATTTTTAGCGGTAATTGCCGTGATCCGCCATATTTATCTTATAATTAATGATATTGCTGATGAGGCTGAGTCGACAAGAGCTTAACCGTGTACCATCGGCTGGTTTGTTAGATTAATGATTAGTAACGGGTAATTAATGGTTAATTACTTGTAGGCGCGATAGATCTTATTTCTGCTTCGTAATTGCAAGGACGAGGCCAATTGGAAATGATAGTTAAAACGCTAATGTTCGATTGCACGGCATTTTATTGTTCTCTATATCAATCGTGATTAAGTGAGAACGAGGCTCTACAACTGTGTTGAAAATAAACTCATTATAAGCAATTTTACAACCAACATGTTTCTCATATAAAACTAGACTATCAAAATTTTACAATTCGTATCACAATGTATACATTGCACTGAAATGCTACTACAAAAGCTGTGTAAAAAGTCCTTTACCCTGTATTTCTCCAAATGGGTAGTTTCTCTACAACGCCTCTACATTCAATTATATTCTACATACATGAAATAGAACATACCTACCCATATTTTTTATATAAAATCACCCAAAAAATGCCCAAAAAACAAAAAACTCACACTATAGCGGAGTGGTGTCGCTGATGCAAGGGCGCGAGCGGCGCGGGCGGCAGAGCGGACAGCGACGCGGGCTGTGGAGACCCGCACCAACGCGCCTCGCGGACGTCGGACGAACCTGGATTATTTATTTATTTATTATTATGTAATATGTAAACATTCTATTGGTATACGTTGAATAGAACATTACGAGAACAATTCACGACTATTATTATTATTTTTTAAAAGCTTTATTGTACACAATGCACAAATGGCGGCCTTATAGCTACTAAGCCATCTCTTCCAGGCAACAACAACAAATACATAAGATAAATTAAAACATATCATGACAGATGGTGGTGGTTAAGCTAACTGATTGTTTTATACTTAGGAAACTAAAACCGATTATTTTATTCATTATTTGATATTTTTTAAAATTTGAAGAAAATCTGTCTGTTAAAAGCAGGCCAAAATCCAGTATAAAGAAGTCGGTTACATACCAATACACATACAGGTGAAGCTATTTAAATAAAAGCGTGATATAAAGCTTTTTAATGCTATGGCTAGGTAAAATTCCGGAAACCTATAAATATAAAACAATGTAATAACGCGTTGAATTACTTTCATTCAGTGTTAAACATTTAACCAAAATGAATGCAAAAAAACATACAGCTTGTTATTGAATTAGGTATATAATCAGTACTATAAAATGTTCATTAATCCTTAAAACTACTTACTACCATATAAAGTCATAAGCGACGGCGGTCGGCTGGCCAGAACCGGCGTGGAGCCATATCGCTCTCCGCCCGCAGAGAGGCGCCCGCCCAGCGGCTTGAAGGCTATTGGCCGAATCACCGATTTGCCCTGAAAATAAATATGAAGAACATTTAGATATTTATACAGAAATATAACAAGTAGACATAATTTTCTGTAAACAATATATTACGTATTTTCAACTAGCGAAAAAATAAAATATGTAGAGTCATCGGTTATAAAGTTACAACTGTATTTAACAGCTTAATAAATGTTGCTATGTGTATTATATTTTTCATACCAAATTAAAACCCAAGAACATTTGCCAAGACTTAATTATACCCATAACAATACACAAAAACTTCGTCACGGAGCACAAACCCCTAATGCGATGTAAATAGACTAAACTATAACCGCGTCGCGCATGCCCCTGCGCACCATACATCAATTTATCTATTCATCAAGCGTGACCAATTCAGAAACGTACAATCATAATGCACGCCTTTAATTATAGACCCTCGCGATCGTATGGATTTCAAAGGATACGTATCGATTTGATTTGCACATTTTCATTGCTTATCTCACTTCCTATTTACCTATATGTCTAATGCGAATGAAAGTTTGTTTTTTGGCTAAGGATCTTTTACCATTTCCTTGTAAAATAAAACTTTAATAAATATAAGCAGAATGCTGCAATAGATCTTTTAGCCACTAATTCATAATTATTAATTATGCAAGATATTTTCATTTTCCTGGCAGTTACGTAAATTTTCATATCGTACCTATCTATGCATAATGCAAGTGATATTTAAATGTTTTCTCATTTAATTATTACGTTTCAACACTTCATAAAATTACCTAATGGAACAGATAGTAAAAAGGAAACCTCTTATTTAATATCTTATTGACGGTAATTTTCTTAAAGTCGATTATAAGGAAAAGTCTATTGGCGACACTCAGACGCTTTACTATTGCACCATTACGATTATAAACTTTTCAATTCATGCTGCGCTTAATAGCTATTGAATTATTTAATCTATAGAAATGTAAAACTAATTTAATTATAAAGTTCAAGCAGCGAAAGTATATTCAATTCTAAACAATCCACTATCTAGATTACGTAAATATAAAAGTTTTCGTATCCGACACGGTGGATGTAGTTTAATATAATTTATAATATTTATCTCATTTAGTGCTGCACGGATTTGACATTTCGTAGTCAGTACGCAACTGACGCAATAAAGTATCGTGACAAAGGTTATTTTACGACAAAGCGTCGGGATGGGGGTGCCCGGTGCAGTCACTTTGAAAATTTGACCATTAACACATTACACAGTATAAACAATGTATTTACACTTTTAGTTTAAAATTTTTCATTATTTTGATTCTGACAGAAGTTATGCTTTTAGGTAACATTGAATTTTTCTTTATTTCCTTCTGAAGACACAACTAATTTACGTGGTATTTTTTTTGCTTATTACCTGATGTATAATATCGTCATCATGATGACAGTTAGTTATAGTTTGATGTTATCAAATCATGACCCGTTTATAAACATAGCCTGATAAGGACATCAAAGGTGTGTGTGACACCTGGATAGTGGTTACCTTCCCCGACTTATTTGTCAAAGCAAACTTTACTATCAAGTCTATATATAGATACTATACATGTTACGGCAGATAGGGGAAGGGACTCATCCTTCAAGCCTATCTGCTACAAATATTTGTAAACCTTTTCGTATGGGAATCAATTTTGGTTATTGTTTGAACACTATCGAACAATGCAACCTTTTTCTTATAAAATTTATCGTGTTTTGGACATCTTATACTACTTGACTGGGGATAAATTAAATATTAACATAGGTACATATTCACTTTGAATAAATTAGTAACAGAACAAAGAAAATAGAGAATCAAATTTTTGCGCATAAATATCGTAAATTGCGATAAACTGAGCACAAATAGATAAATTTGTCAATACAATCGATATCTACTTGCTAAATCTGCAAGAATTTTATAAACGCTTAACTATAATGGAGATTGAGTCACGTCAAAATATCGACTCGAAATTATGCAAATTATACCGTTATGCAAATCTTGATCAGTTACTGATCTTGCAATACTTTTCGTTTACTGTTGCAATGGAGCGATTAGATATTTAAAACCAAAAAAGTATTGAAATGTGAAATTTAATCCATAGTCTCTATATTCTAGTGATCTACATGTTGAAATTTATTATTTTCTGCATCCTAACACCTAGTCATTAATTGTCGCGTTGTAAATGGAAGGAACGTGCAGATTTGTAGGTTATCCGTGACAATGTTTTGCCTACTTTCGGTCTAGCAGCTAGCTACGTTTGTAAACCAGAGACGATAGCGTTCAACATAAATCGAATTACCTTAAAATTACTATTTTGAATATATACAACTAAGGAATTTTATAGTTAAAAGTAAGTATTTTTTTAATTAACATTTATCGATTAGCTTCTAGCTCATTTGAATCCAAAGAAAATTTTTTGTATTATACCGCCCGTTTTATCAAAAATTAAAATAATTTCTACAATATTTAATAAATAAAACCGCAGGCTGTTATCATCAAGTGTTGCAATATTATCTCCAACCATAACAGCAATCTATCGTTACAATTATGTAATTTACTAACCATGAAGAATAACGGTACCAACAGTACCTTTGCTATTCACAGCGGCCCATATCATTTCTATCAACCATACTCCTATCAGATCGTGTAAGTAGGTGCATAGTCGTTTTTAATCAATTTAATTAAACGCAGTGCAATAAATGTTTATCAGCTAGATGTTTATCATGTAATTGAAATAAATATACTTAATGGTCATGGATGCGTAGTACACAAGCGCCCATTTCATGTTTGCAATTTATTTAATGTATTCCCAATCGTTATGTGATTAGTTTAGTAGACTGTAGAAAATAGAGCTTTCAGAAATAGATGTAAAGGTAATAAAGTACAATCAAATTCGTATTTTTCTATAGTTTTCCTATACAACTAATGCTGATAGTCGACACAGAAGAGACGTGTATTTTCTAGAAAATAAAACAACGCAAAATCGACGAAGCCTTTTTCTTCTTCTTAAAGATACATAAAGTTAAGTACAGTACTACCCTTCAGGCTAAAATTGCTTTCCGCAGCGTAGAATTACTTGTAATGAACAGGTATAGAGATTGGTCCGGAGATAACTCATTCCCTATTGAAAGTGTTAGAAGCGATGTAATCATGGCCTTCTAGACTTCAGCACGAGTAAGGGTTTCGTCTATTTTTTCCTTACTTAGCTGTGTGCATGCGAACCATGCAGTTGTGTGACTATATACTTATAAGTTGAAAAGGCCTTAGTGCCTTAAACATCGATAAAAATGTATCTACTGTTACGCAAGAAAGATAAAGTGAAATCAAATTCAAACCAAGCTACTTATTATATGTTAATCCAAATTATACACCGTTATAACCTTCAATAATATTAAATTATTATTTTAACTTGGTGATATAGACATCATTATGTGTAAATCTCGATAAATTATTCCTGGATTTCTGAGATTTCCATTCGAACAGTAACAAAATCTGCATTGTGTATGCATTGATGTTAGGAGGATAAGCTGTCAATGCCGCCGGCTACGAGAAAAGCTCGTGAAAGACTTTCCTTAGTGACGGGAAAGTCAGGTTATCGACATCGATAAATGACTCGCAAATAAATAGGCTCAAGTTTTTATAGAGCGGATGTCGGCCATGCTGTAGGTACGCGAAAGGTATACACCGTGAAATATGTTTAAAATAGACCCATTTGTGTCCAACAAATAAATACATATCTATAACTTTATCATGTTCATCATTATCATAAATACATATTTAAATAAAATAAATTAGAGGCTGGTTAAATTAATCTTTGTATTTGTTACAGGTAGCTGTTTAATTCATGGCATTTGATTTATTCTTTCAAAGATTGAACTACGCTGATCACGTTATTCAGGCCAGACTATAGATTGAATGAGTGACTAATTATATCGCAACGTCGTTAGCACATCACTAACACTCCTTAGAATACAGAGTTGTGGTCGACCCACATCAGGCACGCTGGGTGGCTTCCCATGATTTATTACACGTTCATACAGAATCACCGTTGTTGCTATTATATGCTATTAACTCTTACCTGTTTCCTTTGATACGCTACACTTCATCAGCTATAGGAGTTTGACCTTTCTCCCCCTAATCATAATGATTATATGCAAATTGCTTTCCAATGAATAGGGAACGTATTTATTGCTTTATTAGTTTATTTTATAGTCTCACACCGAGTCATCTAATTTTGTATACAAGTTTGTAGCTCAATAATCAAATGAAGCCAAATAACTTCTCTTGGAATGGGCTCACAGCTAAATTCAATTGGATTATTTAATAATCATTAGATTGTATATTGGAACTGGAATGTTAAATATTGATGTTTCTGTAACTGTTCATGTTATACATTGAGGTTCCTTTTGTTTCAATATACATTTACCTAATATTGTGAAACATTTACACTTAAATAAAACCGTTCCCTAATTATTTTCTCCACTTTGTAAATGTCGTGTTTGATAAACGCTTTCAGTCTGTTCACAAAGGGTGTAAAATATATTATGTCACCATTCAATAGCCCGAGGCCACAGAATATGTCTCTTATTCCATTTATAGCAAGGATTTATACGTTGAAGAAAGTTAACGTTATCATATTACTTGTAGAGAAACCAACTGCATAGTTGTAAATGTTTAATGTTATTATGGAATGAGGACGTTTGATTTCTCTCCGAAATAAAATCAATATGTAAAGTATGGTCTATCTCGTCAAGTGTCAGATATTAATTCTTCAAAAGATTCGCTTATATTTAAACTGGAACATAGTGTTTATGACTGTTTGTATCCTACTAGCGTTAGGGATCTTAAATCATAACTTACGTTATGTTAGTCTCATTTATTTGGTATTTTTATCGTTTACAATCACACAATTTCAAATGAAATAACGGAATAAATATTATAATAAGCTTCACGGCAATTTCCTTAACTTCCATAATTTGATCTCATTATGCTGTATTTTAAGAGAGTTAAGAGAAAACCCTTGCATGTTAAAGACAATAGCGAAAATATGAACCATTTCGTTTCGTAGCAGCCTAAGGGCGCTCCCACGCACGGTAGTTCCAACCACGTGCGTTTTGCGTAATATGTAATATCCTTTTCTAAGGTATTGGAAGAAAGAGGGACAAGACAATCACAGTTTATGAAGCATTTTGAAATAGCCGCCAGCCATATCCCAGGCTTTTACGCATGCTCGAAATTGTTATTTGGCCGCGGAATCGGTGATTCATTAGTAATTATTCCGCCATTGCATGCCACATGTGGACCGAGTACCAAGATGATCTGCATTCCATACATGACCGAAATTTCCAATTTATCACGCAAGCCTGAACTTAATTCGAAATTATAAGCTATATAAATTATGATAATTCATGAGTACCGTCTAGAGCTGACATGGAAGTTTAAATAACAAGAATTAAATCTAGAGGCAACTGTGAAATTGAACTGCATATTTGCAGAAGATTTAATTGCTTCAGCAGCATTATTTCATTGAAACGATGCGATGTGAGTTTACCCACATTTCTAATTCCTCATATCAATGCAATTCGTTATTCGTTTGTATCAATGTCCGGGTCATAAAAGAGAATACAGTACGCAATATAGGATCGTATATTAGATGATTACGATCTCAACAGGACGTTTTACAAGGCCATACAAACCTGCAAGACAGATAACCCTTGTTAGGACAACTTATGGGCCATGCATATGGATATTGAACTTTCCGTCTTTGATCAATGTCGCATTTGTTTTTTAATATGAGAATTAATTATTATACGTCATGAGCATTGAGGTTAATGCCTTTAAGAGGGAATGACCTTTGCAAGGTCAAGTCTAGATGCACTTTAAGTATAGAATAAGTTATTTGTATTGTTTGATAATTTGCAACATACAATTGTTTAGTTTTTGTAATGACAGCATCATGAATATTTTTTTTTTAATTGAATTAGTATATTGAAGATTCTGATTTATATTGAAGTTATACTTCCTTTAATAACATTTATGACGACCATTCCGCACACTCATGGTCAGATCGTAGCATTTAATTATAAATAATTCCAATGGAAAGTGGTAAAAATTTGGACGGGAAAAAGAGATCATGGGTCATTGATGCTAATTTCCATCATATGGGCGTAATTTATATGGTCCATTCGACCTCGTATAAACCGGTCTTTTCACTCTAGGTTAGGGTCGGAATCGCACGTGTTAGGCAGATGTATATAGAATCTACGACCCATCTGCTCGGCACGCTCTTAATGATGCCCTTTGCAGTTTGTTCCGCCTTATTTATTCAGCTTTAGAATGGGGTGCTCGTATTTCATTCAATTTCAAATAGCCTTATTTATAAAGGCACTTGAATAAAATTATCTGTAAACTTTATTTGATACGAAATCGGGATTGGGAGTAATGTTTACGATGGGGAGGTCTAATTGTAATCTGAGGATGCGTAAGTTCTTCTACAGTAGGCTTCTCTTTTCAGTTTTTGGCAACAAAGTGGGTAGTAAGGAATGTTTCTTGGTTTCCTAAATAGAGCTCTTTGTTTGCTGTCATAAAAGTGTTATTTAATGCATTCGATTACTTTAGTTTCTACTGTAATTATGTACTTATGCAAATTAAGAAAACTAGCCTGGGTTGACTGGATCACAGATTAAGCCATCAAACGTTTGGGCCTAATATAACCAGTCTCTGAAATTATACCATTAATAAGCGAATATGATATCTAACGGTCACCAAACGAATAAATTACAGATATGTAAAATAATATAAATTTTTCAATAATCATCGGATTATTAAAACTTCGTGTACCTATGTATACCGTATAGTTTTATAATAAAGCTCCAAACATTATAAGTAATTATAATAATGACCACATTAAGTTGAATATCAGAATATTGATAAAACATAGATAGCATTTAGATGTGTATCATAACTTTATAACCCGCAGTTAAATCAATATGGAACCATCAATTTAAATTGATATAAGCATCCCGCATTGATTCATAAAATGAACGTTTACGCCGTGATAACATATCATTAAATATTATCGAGATGTAAGGTCCGTTCACAATAAATATACAAGAATCAGAGCCCAAATTTGTGTGTCAAATTCACTTTCAACCGGTTTGTATGGTGTGCTTATTTATAAACGATAATAACAATCAGTGGATAGATGTACGGAACAGGTCGCGGTATCAACTTTTATTGGACGGAGAAAGTTGCCGAATTGCTGATATAACTTTACTGACATGAATGTCAAGGAAAGTAAACAGCCGGTGAAGTTAGCGTCGATTGTATACTGAAAAATTATTTAAATTCATAGTAAAATACAGAAGATAAAGCAAGTAACTCTATCTCACCTTCCTATTATAAAATGTTTTATAATTAAAACTGAACATGCACCTATTGTTTAATATAATATACTCTACTCTTTTAAAGTATTCAAGAAAAAATAATTCCCACATTAGATCATACGTAAGAGACGCTATTTAATCATCGCCTCTTATCGTCCTTCATTAGATTAGCCTATTGTATTCCCATAATAGAATACCATCACTTGTAGGCAGTTTCAATCATCATTTATCTAAAGAATATTGTGCATTTCATACGGTCAACATTACCATTAAGTGTTATTGTTGTGAATATACATTATATTATCTCTAATAGAAACCTTGACATAGTTATTTTTAAAACATCGTGACGTGATTGCAAGTAATACGATTAAAACAGCTCACGATGAAAACCACTATTTTGGTAATCCATCTCATTATAAAGATACAACATCTGTTGAAATTGTAATAACGAACAAAGCTTTATTGCATTCTTAAATCTTAATTGTATATAATCAATGGTAATATCAATTATAAAATCTATGGGGGTGTATAGATTGATGAAACTCAACAGTTAAATCAATCATTAAAATACTCATAACATGTAAAATGTTGCAATTAATTTTATATGAAGAATATATGCTTAGCCTTATCATATACATCTCGTGCTGTAAACCCTTATGAGTTGTTCTATTATGAAATTAAAACAAATTTTACATAAGTATTCAAGGTGATATAAGTAGGTAGTTATTGTTATTTGACATTTGATAACAAATTGCTTTATTGCATTCAAATATCAGGTCAATTTGGATGAGAAGATGCTTAATGTTAATGGTGATGACCGTAATATTTTTACATATTCATTATCAATCACGATTTCGATATTTTAATAGACAAAATATATGAAATGTCATGCAATATTGTGCCATAGAGTTAATTACAATTAGCAATGACCTTTAGTTTCAGGAAGTTTTAACTTTTTAGCAAAAAAAGTTAAATAGCGTCTTTTACAAAGCGTTATTTTTTAATTCAATTATTTAATATGCATCTTAAAATGATACGCTTATAGTTTCTGATAATAATAAATTGAATGCAATATCAATTAAAATCATTTAATTAATGCATTCAGAAGCTCGCACTATTAAGAACACTAAATTGGTAATAACCGAAAAATATGGAAATTATGGTAACCGACATTACTTCCATAATATAAACTTAATCAAAACTTAAGAATCCGATTGTGTGTATGAAATCAAATTGAATATAATAATCCATTGTGCGATGTAACGAAGTGTTTGTTTCAAAATATATGCAATAGCTCCGCTACATACATTGCCTATCAGCTTCCTAAACAATCAGCTTTGTCTACTAAGTTTGTGCCAAACGATTTACACAACCCATCTCGTTTCTATTGTTAAAATATCGTGGGTGTATATTGTATGGCTATGAATGTTTATTGCTATTCTATTCTTATGATCACGATGATGAATCTCTTTATGATAGCTGGTGGGCGAAAACCTTCGAATTTGTTTTCGCTAATTTCTTAAGCTGTAGATGCTTATCTTATTTAATCACTTGTTATGTTAATAAACACAAACTTGTATAAATTATGCGGTTATAAAATTATAAGGACATAGAAAATACGATAATAAAAAATAGGCACATTAAAAATATTTTTATCATGTGAAAGAATATATTTAAAATGATTTAGGATGGACTAATAAAATATTAATGTCTTGAGTCGTTTTGCGTGTTTACATGACGTTGATATGGAAACAAACTTTGATTTACGCGTTAAATATTAGATTTACGACTAAGGTTTAAAAAATAATTTTATTTTATAGCCAATTCACAAACACTCTGCTGTTTATCTTGGCCTATAAAATATACAAACTATGTTACTTTTATCCACTCGCGGATTATAGCTATAACTAATAGTAATAACTAAGAATATTTTAGATTTGAATCAGTTTGAACATTAAAATAATGGCTATTAAATAGAAATGAATGCAATGTACATAATTAACTTTTTATTTTGTGAAAGTAAGTAGGTATCACAGAAAGGGGTTCTTAAAATACGGTCGGTCGTGGTTTATCTTATCTTAAATGAAGTACATATTGTATTGTGAAGCAGAAAAATTTACATTATATCCTGATTGGTTTCTGACAATAATTGTTTATTTTGAACAGAATATTAATAAATCTATAGCCGAGAAAGTGAGAGTCAGAAACGATATATATTAAACAGGCAATTAAATAGATTCGCTATAAAGAAAATAAAAGAAATCTAGATTTCAAAAGTCATTAATACATTTTGATTAAATAATTTCAATATTCACTACTTAATTAACTTTCATTGTTACGTAAAATGTAATTTAAAATTTGCTACCGCACGCTTTCATTAATGATTTAATACTTAACTGCATAATATATGGATCTTAATAATTAATGGGATTTTAATACATATTACCTATTAAGAAAACAGCAAAAAAAACGTGGAAACGACAGGCCATATTACTATGGCGCTTAACATAATATCACCAACTTAAGACCCATAGATATTGGTTTTATATTAATTTATATTTTTTCTCCAGATTACTATTACATCTACTAAACATCCCTTTATCGGTATCATAAGTTTATCGCTAAATACTATAGATTTAAACAGAAAATAGACATGTCAGCACATACTTAATCTGGGAGGCGTAGGCGATCCAATCTTGGTACAGACGTCACTCCGAGATAACCGACGAGCGTGAATAATTCGTAACCTTACATTACCTATGAATATATTTATTGCATTGCTGTCTTGATCGCCATCTTGAATTTAATCTTCATATCATGCTGATTGCAAGTAAGAAACTAGACACAGTTAAATATTCGTGGAAAACGCGTCCAGATGGTAATCATATAACATCAAGAAATGCGGAACATTTAGTAGTCGTGTCAAATAAATTAATTGATTGATTGCAGAAGTTACGAAAATAACTAATAATAATCGAAATAATCACCTTAATGATATCAATCGCGGAGTAGGTCAATACAATTAATCAACAACGTGAACTGTGACAAAGAAGTGGTAAATTAACATAGACTAGCGTTAAAGTACAAAATATGCAACAGGTTCCGAGCGGTGGCCAATATCGATATGTAAATGTGCTCGGCCGGTGGTCCATGGTGCAATACATTGTCTTATTTTGATCTCTACCTGGCGGAGCTAACATGCATGTTAACAACTGTGTTCCGCACAATACCCTTAAGCTTTAATGTGACTGCTTGATAATTATAACTCTACATGTAGTATTTTAGTCACGCTAATGAGTTCCAGGTTTTATAGGACAAAATAAACATTGCTAGATTACATTCTGGATAAAATTAAGGTATGCTCTTTTAAAAATTAATAAGTAATTAATTGTTTTTATACAGCTAACACACACATGCTAAATTCAATGATAATTCATCTGTTTTCAATATAGTTGTAATACAAACTTAAGCACGGCCACAAAATTTTATTACTGCCGTTGAATGCAATAAATTAATACCTCTGCAAATATAACGTTCACAGTTTCAATAATTAACACCTTTCTCTTGTTTTGTTCACGTGTATAGATAAGGTAAAAGACTTGTTTAAGGTCCATACAGGTGGACTGAAAGCTGACCGTGTGACCCACAAAAGACTGAAAGCACATCGGTTTGTCCGCAGAGATAAACCTTACTGGCAATGTTTTATTAATCGACCCCATTGTCTGCCATGGCCATACCGAGCCGCTCACTTGACTATTCATGAAAAGATAGCTCAAGATGGTTTTCTCGGAACGATCTTATATAAAATAAAATGTTTTCTTTAACAATTGTAATGCAATCAAGTGTAGCATTATATGCGAATTGTATCTAGCATTGCCGTCGACTTTCTAAGCTGGCGCTTGTCTTGTATTTAAATTGTTTTGTAACAGGTTGTAATAAATTAGATATCGCTTTGAAGAGGGAGCGGTCATTATCATAGTATCTTGTATTACAATCGAGAAGTCGAACAATATTGACCCAATTTAACACCTTACCTTTAAATACGTAAATAAATATTTTTGTCCTGAATTCTACAAGCGTCTACAAGATACCCATTTTGATAAGGGCGTTTAATTTAGCGTCAAGATTTATTTTCAAATTAAGATATTCGTTTATAATTTATGTTTCATTTTTAATTCACATTCACGAATTTAAAATTTGATTATTTTGAATAAAATATTAAGATATAACAATCAGGGTAATCCCAGCTACCAGATTGTCGCGCATTTGTCGCGTATTATTTTTTCAATAACGATTAGTTATAGACAAAAAGCTCAGAGACAGTTCCGGTTGAACGACCGATCTGAGAACGGATCGGCACTTCGTGACCATGGCGATGTCAATGAATGAGATAAGCATTTGAAGTGAATTGATGAAATTGCAGTTCTGTGCTTTACGAACAGAGAATTATTATTATTTTTAAGCCTCGTTTTTCTTTGTGTATATTTTGTACATACTTTTTTTTATAAAGAAATGGAATTGGTGTATATTAATTTATCGCGTGATGTAATTTTACACATCACGTAAAATTAAGTAGCTTAACTTCATCCTGCGGATTCATTTACGGTTTTTCCGGATAAAATTTGTGGTACATGTTACTCAAATCCTTATTTGTCAAACAATATTAAAAAGTTTCAAATCAAAGAACCGCAATTTATTAATAAGTAATAACTAATATTGCCTCTAGCTAATTTCATTATGATGTATCTAAACTGACGATCTACCTCACCAAACATATTCTTATCCTTTAATATCCTGCCTCTCCCTGATGATGATTTGATATCCACCATCAAGCAACACGTCGGCTCGTTAGTTCTTCTCACACAAACAAGACCAGTTTTATCAGTTAATACCCCACCCTATTAGTTTATAAGTCGTATCAGAGTTTCTTATAATCTATCGTATAAATTACTTGCCGTCGCTAATTCGTCGATACGCAACTTACAAAGTGGTTGCGACAGTTTTAAGCAGCTTTATTTCTATGCTTATCTATGGCGCCCAATATCTTATCATATTATTATTTCTATAGCGATTTTGTTGCGAGCAATTATCGGGCAATATAGCCGTTGCGTGACTGATATTAGATCCGCTAGTTGTTGTTACCCTTGGACTATATACGTAGAGCCAACATTTGCAAAGGTCAATTAGAAAGTCCGAAATAAGCTGCAATAATACAATGTGACTTTAGTTATAGGACTTCAGTCAATAGAATAATTAATTGAATTAGTCTCTTAGAAAACAATGTTCTTATGTTGGGTTTTACAGTCTTACCTATTAATTAATGTGTCTATTGTAGGTACCTTATTAGTAAGTAGATAGCAACGTTAAAAATATAAGTATTGGAAAAAGGGCCTTTTACCACAAACATTGATCGTTATAATACGACTATACAAATGCAGTAGAACGTGACATTATCGGAGATTACAACAGCAATAACTGTGCTAAATAACTTGAACAAAGGCGTGATGTAACAAGAAGGTCAAGTTCGATGTCTTAAAATCGATTCGTTTCGTCATTAGCTGTGGATATTTCCTATGAACTTAGTCACACGAAGCTTATGCTTGTACAAAATACAAATTATATTTATCAAAAAATTAAAAATCGTGTGAAGAGATTTGCTTTGCATGAACCTTCTAATTCTTCTCTTGATTCCTTTATAACTTGGGAGAATTTTATATTTTTATATATAAATCCATGGGATAATTTTTAGTAAGATTCCAAGTTATCTATCATCGTTCTTATTTTTATTAATATTTATTATTGATCAAGTCCATCATGCAGGTAAAAAATTCTACTACTAAATTTCTCCAACACTTCTTAAATTCCGTCTGCGTTTTATGAATGAGCTTTGTCGCCTGTGAACCGGAAAAGGTGATCACAAGAATCCGTCTCATTAACCGGAGCCGAGGTCAATCTGTTTCGAGTGCTGGTACAATTTCCCGCCGATCGAGTTTGTTCATTATTAGCCAGACTGTAGGTGTGTGAGGACATTATCCATATTTGTTCAAATAATCAAACGAGATTTCTGTGTATTTCCGTTTTTGTATTGAGCCATTTCATTAGCATTTTGGGTAGTAGACTAGAAATTGCTTATTAAATTTTATAATGAAAGATATTCTGAATTCCTCGCTATTTATATACTAAAAAGGTCTTTCTTTTACTTTATTACAGTTACATTTCAAAGTCATTCTACATAAATGGATTACAAACATGGTATAATTTTCCCTATCGTTCGCACGAATCTTTTTCTTTTGTAACATCAGTCATGCGTCAAGAAAAGTATACTCCCACGCTCGTTGTATAAAATCTGATAGTGTTACAAAAACTCAAGTAAATATATTTTTTACACGTAAAATAACATAATGTTGTGGGATACTGTAAAAGAATTAAGCTATTGTTAATCTGGCGTAACATTATTTATTGTGTCATTGGATTATAACAATATTTTAAATGACAAAAATAAACCCATAAAATCCTATAAGGAGTCGATGAAAAATCGCTCTATATTTTACATAATCTAATCCAGAATGTGTGAAATAAAAATACTTTTTTGACGTTAAGCGTTAAAATGGTCGCGTAAATAAATATAACGATCGTTTTTTGTTATACATAAAAAGACAAGATGATCATTTACGTCAAATGCTAATTCGGACATGATTTCTAAATTCGCATTAAAGTATAGGACAAATTCCTCTCTGCCCACTCGGTATGGCTTCGTTGTGGGTAGCCAATGCAAAACGAAGGCTGTTTTTTTCGCGATGACTCAGCTGACGCGATTTGCTCTAATTGTAAGGCGATGGATCTGTTACAAGTTATTTTTTGTGAATATTTTTAGCTTTTTTTTTAATTTCCTGTCATTATGTTGATGTTTTGTTTACGATGAATTTCATTTCATCCATCCATTAATAAATCCAAACTTCAAATTTTATAAAATTAAAAACTTTATAAGGGCAAATAAAGTTCATTTAACTATCAACACAGGAAAAAAATGGAACTAAATTGATACGATGACTATTAATAAAAGGCTTTAAATTAAAACAATCCAATAATTCAATATCTATTTTAAGTAAAATACTCAATTTATAATAGGGTTTCTAACACATCAGCAAAAATGCAGGTTTAAAATACAATAGATTAGTCCTACCTTATATAACTCATTAAATCTATTTCCTACGCAAGAACAATGTTATGGGTGCATAATAACACGTTCATAAAAGAAAATTACAAAAAGCTTAATTGTAATTTAGTAGCGATTTTTCAATTCTATTGTGTGTATAATATGTGCAGCGTGAGATAGTAATAAATCTTACGGAAGACATTACTAAAAAACGTGCGCTATTAATATATGTACTACGTGATACATTTTGGGTAATTATGCAGTTTATAAAAGAAAAAAAAACATTAAACAACATATTAATCGTGGTCCTCCTAGCCTTGTGAATCAGGTCAGTATAAAATTCTTCTTTTAATAGAATATTAATTATATTTTAACGTAAAATCTATCCCTATTTAACTTACTCTAGTACATACAAATTGAATGACATTATATGTGATTATAAACGAAATTTCGAAAATGCCAATGAATGATAAATAGATATATGCAACATAATGTGAATTTATGAATATATTAAAGTGGGTAGACACAAAGAAAACTATAAATAATTTAAATAGATTACTGGTACCTATAACATAAAGAACATTAAGATGAAGATTTCACTAACCTGAAATCATAAATTCTATAATATAGTGATGATCGTAAACCGGCCGGAATGCACCGTCGATTGCGGTCACTGTGTTATACGAATTAGTTTTATAATCATGCTAATAATGTCTATACGATTATTTATATGATAATGTGAAATAGAAACTTGTTGTGTTGTGGGTAACGGTCTTGCAAGTTATGCTGAAGGATAGAGTACTTGTAGCTGAATTGAGTGTACTATATAACGTTAAAGATAGAGAGTACTTATAGCTAGATTCTATGTACTATTTTACGTTACAATATGTAGATTTACTAAGAGTTAAACTCATTTTTTTAAAAAAGGTTAACCTAAATATAGCTGTTACATAATTGATAATATACAGAATAGGTATTTTTTACGCGTTTGCCTTGTCGTTTGCACAAAAGGCAAATCAATACTGGTTTGAGGTCTCATCCATACAATAATACTCGTAATGAAGGTTGAGGCAAGCTATTTTTTTACTTCTTTCGCATTTATTTTTTTTAATTTCAGATGGTGGACGAAATAGGATAGCTATCTAGACTAGATCGTTAATCACTTGTGTAAGACGTTTGAAGCAGAATATTTTCCCTAAGTTTTATCCAAAAATATTCAATAGTATCAATCCCGTTGACTTCCGTTAATAATCTTTATTATTAAAAAGATTTGACATAATATATAGGTACGTTAACCGATCATGACTTTAAAATGCTCTGTGGATCGATATGAAAAAAACGCTTGATCGCATCTCAATCTAAAATTGTAACCAGTTCTTATCTTAATGGAGGAATCTGTAGGATTTGTGAATGGGTACAGTCGATGAGTCACAGCCCACAATGACGTCATAGCTTCCTTGAACATACACCCAAGTTTGTTCTCGTAGGTATACCATAAATACTAGAACCGTTTGTTAATTCCCGTTCATTGCAGGTAACCAGGTTTTATTGCAACACACATAATAAGTTCAATAGGAAATTGAAAAAAGCTAATTAAATGTTTTGAATTGCATATTGTAAAATTTAACTTCACACTGCTTTTATTTAATACTAGAGGTCCGCCCCGGCTTCGCCCGTGGTACACATTTCGCAATAAAAGGTAGCCTATGTCCTTTCTCGGGTATCAAAATATCTCAGAGTTACTTTCGCATTTATAATATTAGTATGGATTAAAATAATAATTTAAATGAATAATTCCGAAAGCAGAACAAATATTAATAGAATATTTATATTTATTTTGAGACTTTCAATTCCAATCAGCGCGTATTAACTATTAACGCGATATTCTAAATGTATTTATCCTATTTGGATCAATATGAAAAAGTTTCACAATATAACTAAAGTATATTTAAATTTTAATTGTACAAAAGAACATCATTGATGGACAATTCGACTGTAACTTTCTCTTAACAAATACTTACGTGCGATACCCATCATTATCAGCTGTTTGGAAGCTCATTGGAAGCTTTCACTGTCATTATTCTGTAAATTATTATTTTCGTCCTCTACCATTAAAGTGTTTACAAAAAGTGTGAAAGTGATCAAGACGATCTGTTAATACGTGTAAGTATAAAATATAAAACAGAATAATAAAAGTAGATGAAAGCTTAGACTGTGAGCTTTTAACGAAGAAACATTTTAAATATAACATTGATAGGTACATTATTTAAGGGCGCGTATAAAGTCAAATCACCAATCAACTTTTAGTTGATACGTGTAATATTCAAGACCATATATAAAAAATAAAATATATGTAAAACTTGATGATATTTTCGATTATATTGTCAGATCAAAAACATAAAATATTGAAATTGACTCGATAGAAAAAATTCACGAAGTTACCTCTAAATTTCACACTTTTACGTTTTTTACTGGACATGGTAATACTTATTATGATTTTTATTTCATAAACAATTATATTAAAACATTTGCAAGATATTTGTCAGAGCATTTTGTGTTATTACTTTTAGTTTTGCTTTAATCACGATAAAACACTTTTGGCGCTTACTATATTTTTAATTACGCAAGAAATCATCTTCCATCGCACGTTCCGGGAGCTAAAAACATAATTCTATTTCATACATCAGACGCTATCGCTCCGTTGAGACGAGTAGACCACGCTAAAATTGCTGCGCCGTGTTTTATAATTACGCCGAATATTGATTTGTTGAAAATGGTAAACAACAAAATGAAAAGACTTAAGAAACGAGAACTAAAGAAGATTCAAATTGAAAAGATAACTAAATGTCGAAAATAAGTAATAATAGTATTGTTATAATATTAATAAATAATAATTATAATATAAAAAGATAAGTCTTGATTTACCTATTTGAGAAAGTTTAGTTTCTGTAAAATAATTTCCGCGGGCTGAGTATTGACGCGATAGCAGCAGCAACTATAGATAGGTAAATAAAATTCATAGTGGTACCTAATTCTTACAGTCGCGGTGCAATCAATCAAGTCAAGAAAGATTTATATTATTATTATTACTATAGGCAGATCCTATGTTCGCTCCAGTAAATAATAATATCAATAATATGTAAACCGGTTGTGAATAGTACATATATATTATATTTACAATCTGTATTAGATAATCATACATAACATCTATACATAGGTATAACAAATTCGTACGAAAGTCAAAACTGTACTTACATTGAATAGGTAATTTTTTATAATATACATATGTATATGTATATATATAATATATTCATAATCTGTATTACATAGTAATATGTAGTACATATCTATACATAAATATAGTTTTTAGAATTTTTGTATGTCTGTCTGTATGTATGTCTGGGCTCTAATTTTGGTGCAGATATAGCTTGAGACCTGAGAAAGGTCATAGGATGAGTTTTATCCCGTAAATAAAAAAAACTGTCTGTGTTTGTCTGTTTGTTTGTACACGCTAATCTCCGGAACTACTGGACGGATTTGAATGAAAGTTATTTTGTTGTGTAGGTACTATTATATTATCCGGGAAATATAAAATAATAATTTATTTTGAAAACTGAAACACCTGATGCAGAACCGCAACAGACCACCTAAACTATAGATTCATTTGAGAAAGTTTATCCAGGCGAGTTTGGATATTATTATTTGTGTAAATTCTGTAAATTCGTTTCCGCGAGTTGAGTATTCATGCGACGATATTTATAGATACCTACATTCATAGTGGGTACCTACAATTTACAAAGACACTTTTAATACTTAGTTATGTAGGTACCTAATTCCTACGGTCGCCTTGCAAATGCAATCAATCAAATCGGGAATGTTTTATAATATTATATATATATATATATATATATATATATATTACATATATATATATATATATATATATATATATATATATATATAATATTATTATGCATATGCTATATATATATATATATATATATATTATAGTATTACTATAGGTAGATTCCTATGTTTGCTCCAGTAAATAACCAATACAAGTTGTGAATAGTAACTACACATTATATATATTTACAATCTGTATTAGATAATAATATTACAATCACATAGGTATAAAAAAAAATTGTACGAAAGTCAAAACTGTACATTGAATATTTTTACGGATACCTACTTGGGGCGTGATTTTCAATCGATATAGGAGCCAAAAATATAGGTACATAGTTTATAGAATTTTTGTCTGTTTGTCTGTATGTATGTCTGGCTCTCTAAGCTCTAACTTTGATACAGAGATAGCTTGAGACCTGAGAAAGGACATTGGATAGATTTGTTCCCGTAAATCCTAAAAAAACTCTATGTGTCTGTTTGTTTGTACACGCCAATCTCCGGAACTATTGGACGGCTTTGAATGAAAGTTATTTTGTTGTGTAGGTATTATCTGGGCAATATAAATATACAAATTCGAAGATCTAGAATGTATGATGCGGGACCCTGAGATCACACTCTAACATTTATAGGAGTGACGTCAACAAAAATTGTTGCGTCTGATGGAAATTTTCTGTTGATTAAAAAAAATCAAAGATCTGGAACATCTGATATAGACCCATAAGAGCCCAGCTACACATTTATAAGAATGATTTTATTTTTAGAATAATTGCTGAGTCGAAAAATGTCGTACAATCTAATAGTCCATTGAATAAAAAGTTCTAGAGTGCGTGAGTTAGTAACGTAAGATGTTTCTTCGGAAACATGTCAAGAGTCCCTAGGTAATAAACATACTAAAACCCCGGGCCACTAGGAGGAGCCCCGGAGTGGGGGGAGGGGGAAAATGGGTCCATTTTTTCATTTTTCGCTTAAATCTCAAAAACGGTACATGTTAGAGAAAAACTTTCAAGGAAAAGTTGAAAGGCCATAAAATTATCTACAAGTTGTACCTGAATCATTTTTTCCTATATCCTACCGTTTCTGAGTTATACGCAGTAAAACATGATTTTGGCTCAAACAATTTCCACATCAATCGATCAAAAAATATTTCTTTCTTCCAAAAAACTCAAAAGTGCAACTTGTGACCGGTACAGATAGATTGCTCATAATTAGGTCTATCATTGATAAAAATACCAGATTCCACCACGGAAGCGTTTACGGTGAATTGAATTTTATTAGGGTAGTTACGATACTTGAACTTTTTATTTTTTTTCTTCCAAAAAACTCAAAAGTGCAACTTGTGACTGATACTGATAGATTGCTCTTAATTAGGTCTATAATTGGTAAAATAAACACATTCCTCCATGGAAGCCTTTAGGAGGAATCGATTGTCAAAATATTATATTAGGGTAGTTTGAGTTACTGAACTTGATCTTTTTTTTTTCTTCCAAAACACTCAAAAGTGCAACTTGTGACCGGTACTGATAGATTTCTCTTAATTAGGTCTATAATTGGTAAAATAAACACATTCCTCCATGGAAGCCTTTAGGAGGAATCGATTTTCAAAATACTATATTAGGGTAGTTTGAGTTACTGAACTTGATCTTTTTATTTTTTTCTTCCAAAAAACTCAAAAGTGCAACTTGTGACTGGTACTGTTAGATTGCTCTTAATTAGGTCTATAATTGGTAAAATAAACACATTCCTCCATGGAAGCCTTTAGGAGGAATCGATTGTCAAAATACTATATTAGGGTAGTTTGAGTTACTGAACTCGATCTTTTTATTTTTTTCTTCCAAAAAACTCAAAAGTGCAACTTGTGACCGGTACAGATAGATTGCTCATAATTAGGTACCGGTCACAAGTTGCACTTTTGAGCTTTTTGGAAGAAAAAAATAAAAAGTTCATGTATCGTAACTACCCTGATAAAATTCAATTCCCCGTAAACGCCTCCGTGGTGGAATCTGGTATTTTTAGCAATGATAGACCTAATTATGAGCAATCTATCTGTACCGGTCACAAGTTGCACTTTTGAGTTTTTTGGAAGAAAAAAATAAAAAGATCAAGTTCAGTAACTCAAACTTCCCTAATATAATATTTTGACAATCGATTCCTCCTAAAGGCTTCCATGGAGGAATGTGTTTATTTTACCAATTATAGAACTAATTAAGAGCAATCTATCAGTACTGGTCACAAGTTGCACATTTGAGTTTTTTGGAAGAAAGAAATATTTTTTGATCGATTGATGTTGAAATTGTTTGAGCCAAAATCATGTTTTACTGCGTATAACTCAGAAACGGTAGGATATAGGAAAAAATGATTCAGGTACAACTTGTAGATAATTTTATGGCCTTTCAATTTTTCCATGAAAGTTTTTCTCTAACATGTACCGTTTTTGAGATTTAAGCGAAAAATGAAAAAATGGACCCATTTCCCCCCTCCCCCCACTCCGGGGCTCCTCCTAGTGGCCCGGGGTTTTAGTATGTTTATTACCTAGGGACTCTTGACATGTTTCCGAAGAAACATCTTACGTTACTAACTCACGCACTCTAGACCCCCCTTGGAGGGACTCATTCAATGGACTATAACCAAATTAATCAAAATAAAGTTCTGGAGGAATGTGTGTCGTCGACTGCGTATGTTTATTTAAATAGTATCTATACTCGCTATTTCGACAGACTTTTTTACGGATTCGTGCTCTATACTGTTTCCCTAATATTGTTTTTTTTTATATATTACATACAGACAGTTTTTTTACTGTTTTATAATATGTATAAATTATCATTAATAATTATAAACAAATAATAATAAAAAGACATATTATATAATTTGTGATGATTTCAACTTCACTGTTTTATACAATTATTTTAGACAACATACCTACTAACTACCGAAAATACGCGTTGAACGAGCGAAGAATATTGTGTATAATTTAGCGTGCGATGAACTTTACGTACGTTGGATGAGCCGGGTGTATGAGGGTATTGTGAGGGCGCGCGGCATGGCGCGTAATGTGCGGGGCTTAATCGTAGAATTATCTGGCTTTATACGCCCTCTTAAATACGTAAATAAGTCAGATTATACAATGACGTAGTTGTTACGCTGCAAGGTTTTACACCACGCACCGTATAATCTTATTGAACAGATGTACAGAATGCCTCCAAGTGTTTGCAACTAGCCATCTTCGACAATAAAATGTGTCGTCACGAGCGCGCTAGCGTTTAACTTGAACTAACCAGACAGCAATAAAATAAACATGTGTGAAGAAATTCGACTTCCGTCAACACTCGTATTCGTAATGAATACCTCAAGAACACGGCTCCATTGTAAGCAAACAGAGATGTTTAGTAACAAGCAGCGAGCCCTACACCGTGTTATTCGATGCAGTATAAATAGGTGCATTGCACTCCGTAATAGGCAAACCAAACAATCGAAATAACACGTTTGTATCAGTCATACATTTGCTTCCAACCTTACCGAGTAACGTTATATTCAGCTCTCTAGGTGTTAAATGGATAATGTTATTCAAGTGCATTTACGCTTAACCACAAGTTACAACTCCACTGTGGCAATTAACTACGATTCTTATATCATCGCAATGTCTGTTAGACATTGTAAAGAAAACGATACTGAATATAAAATGACTCAATAGTGCATATAAACCACTTTATTTACAGGAGTTTATTGCGTTTTAATGAAGAGCAGTTACGTAAGTTAAAAACATTGCATCTGTTTCGATCGTAACTGTGAAACATACCTCTTTCGATTTTTTAGAACAAATATTATAATCTCCTTATTAATTTTATACTAAATTTCGAAGATATTTTAAGCAACAACTTTCAAAATACATAAACTAGATTGCCCTTCTTTTGCATAAAGAAGATAAGACATTTTTATAAATTGCCTCTTATAATAGATTCACGTTGTTGTTAATACGTTAATAAGATTAATATGAACCGCTCGGTCGCATAATCTTCTTAGTACCGAAGTAGGTACTTATTATTCGTTCCAATAAATAGTCAAGGTAGATCGTATACAGATAATGTGTAATTTCTAATAAGGTTGTATACAACATACCTACCTACTTTTAAACGGGCTTAGTATCTGTACAAATTTAATAGTTAAATATATTCGCTAGCATGAATTTTTACATACAGATTGGCCTTAAATAAACAGATGCATAACTATAAAATTAAATAATTGTAAGTGTGAACATTTATATTCAAAGTTAACGAAATTTTTAATTTATATTCAACGACGAAATACCTATTCTTATCGAGAATGGATAAAAATTCCGTATCGATAAGCAACCGATCTAATGTAAATATTTACCACGGAATATAGACCGGTTGTGAATAACGATAACTATCTACCACATCGTATGTATACCTATAACCTCTTTATATAATATAATAATAATATGTACCACATTATTCTAATTTGCATCAATAATTATAACTATGGTATGAAATACCGCATATCACAAAGCTTAAATTCAGTTTTTGTTTCTATTAATTTTACGACAAAACAAGTCAAATTAAACATAATTTCGTCTTGAGTTAAAATTCACGATGAATGATAATTTTATCCGTTAGTAATCATAGCATTATCTCCTTATAATAATCAATCACAATATCAAACCATACACTTTACAGCTTTATTAATTAAACAACGCAAAAAAACTATTTCAGTTCATGAAAATAATACACAACAAGACAAGACCAATAAGAAATTACCTTTGTAAATTTACCCTAATAGATAATGGCAACCCACGAATTGTTTGATAAGTTCAATTGTTACTTCGTGACGCCTAGACATATCGATTGCGAATTGCGATGTTATATCGCAACAAAGTTCACTAAATCAAATGTTAAAAAGACATTTTAAAATAAATTAATCTCAAAGCATTTAATGTTCAAAAATTTACACGTAAACAACAAAAAGCTCTGAGCTAATTGGCTTGCTTCAAAGCTTTTAAAAAATATTTTAAGATCACGCTTAACATCACACAGCACAGCACCCAAATTAGGCCAGCAACAATGTTAACAACAAGGCCATTTTAACAAATTACTAAACAAAAAGTTAAATGCCAGTAAATGTCGTGCACTTACCTCAATGTAAACAGACGTCATTTTGAATTCGCTGCTTTTGTTTATAAAAGTGGAGCGATCACTATCTAAGCACACATTTCACAAATACGTTCCAAAATTCAAAAAATGTTCTCGAAAAACTACAGATAAAAAAATGTCAACTGTCAAAATACGCGCCAAACGATGCGTCGAAATAATAAGGCAATGGCTTTCAATAATACAGCCAGCGCGTGTGGTGCGTTCCGTGTTTAGACTTGGCACTGAACGACGGGCTATGGCAAAACGTTGAATGGGTGAGGATTGCGCTCAGCTGCTATGCTCAATGAACCATACAAGTTCGGAGGCCACTGATGATTTTGACCCCATAGCTTTTGAATATGATTATAATATTCATTTCGTGATATTTATAAGGAGATACATTTTATAGGTTTATCGCACATAGACACGAATCGAGACTAGAGTAAAAATTTATTTTATTTACTAGTTTGGTTTTTACTTATTTTAAAGCACATACCTATTGTAAAATAGTTTTGAGTAGGCATATAAAATATTGACTGATTTATTATTGAGGAAAAAGAGTTTTGTTTATAGTGGTACAATGTATATGCGTAGTAAATGTTATGACGAAACTTCGAAATGTTAAAATGTACTCTCATACATTACTTGCATTTAATTATAAGCTTATACAAAGCATTAGCCAAGCTCTGTGGTGCCAATACGAAGGCGTTCCGTTATTGCAACAGAACTCATTATACCGTTTGTTGTTACCCCGCTTTTATTATTATTTTCAGTTAAGTTGGTCAAAAAGGTCGTGATCATGTTACATAAAAAGGAAATCTTTTATTTTTGTAACATTGCAGAGTTGCCTCATTATAATAGTAGCACAGTATTACAATATTATTTCCTACAGTAAGGAATCGCCTTTGATGTCGCGCGATGCCGCCGCCAGCGTAGGTACTTACGCTGCCACACGAAAATACGCTAGGGTTGCAACAAATGGGAAATAAAACAATTTTGATTATTAATATTATGATGAAATCATTTATTCATATGTACATTCAAAATAATTGCGATTATTAAATCTGATGTAATTATTTGTTCATAAATATATAATTACAGATATTGCACTGCTAAATATTATTTACGTGGACACTTTATTTTTGGATGTTCTTAATTGTATATTATACCATTTAACTAAGTAATGCATTCGCATTGGGATGTACAATCTGATTAGAAAATAATGAGGACAACATATACATAGCTTTGATTTTAATTCAACAGATACAATTAATACAATCTTTCTGAAATATTGTTTCCTTCTGGGATTTCAATGTAGATTTACATCCGTAAACGGAACAGTTTTTGCGCGTCATAATAGAATATGTAAGTACCTATGTATAATAAAATTATTACACAAAAAATACGACTGCGTCATCCTTTCGCGATAGTTAATGCAAACTCAGCGTGATTGCATTAAGCGGCCCGCGTCGCCCGACCCCCCGCCAGTTCCCCTCCGTTTCTCTGCACAAGTACATTCGTCGCCATACTGTAGGATGGTAATACTGTGATAGTAGTCTGATCACTATAATAAAAAAAAATAGACGAAAAATAAACAAATTAACTTGTTCTAAATTCAAAACTTATCCTTGCATTTTTTATGAAATGATAATATTTTTTATACAAACTTTAAATCTTTTCATTGTTTTAACTTATCCTATAGGTATTATGAAAAATAGAGGGGGCGTGATCACGGTCAAATATTTTAAATGAAACATGTATCGGGCTTTATATTGGCAAAGTGTACAAAGCTGAGCAATACGTGGCAATACTTACATATTACAAAATTGAAACCGTGATTTATGAAATAACATAACCTCAACATAAATAATTACAACTTTACGTGGTCTACAATTAGTTGAACAATGCAAGTCATCGTATTCTCACGACAATCGATTGTACGCTAACAATCCTGGGAAAAAATACAAAGACCCGCCGCTACTTTATTGCCAATGAGGGTAGATAAATTGCAGTAGAAATGTATCGGCCATCTAATTTCAAGATAAACATCTTGATGGATAGATAGGGGTATTAATGTAAATCGATCTCTTATATTGTCTTGAGCGTATCGATGGTTTGATATCGTAGATGGTTGCAACGGATTTCTTATTAGAGTACCTGCTTATCTTATAAAATTATCATACAGGAGACTTACTAAAATTTTGCTTTAATTAAGTAGTTTACAATATTTTAAATAGATATATCGTATACTTAGCGTGTTGCAAAATATCCTAAATAAATAATCCCATAAGATATTTTGCTTTAAACTTTATTATAAAGCGCGGCAATAGACAAAAGAGAAGATTGCGGGCGCAACGGCCGTATCTTTTGATCACAAACCAGTATGGCGCCTTCAATATCATTCAGCTGCTTAAAACACTCCGTGTTTGGCCATTTATCATGAGTCCATGGGCGTAGCTAGCCATGGGCACAGGGTGGGGCAAAAAAAACCGGCCAAGTGCGAGTCGGAGTCACGCACCGAGGGCTCCGAACAAACCTATTTTTTATTATGTTGTAACTCTAAAATGTTTTAGCAATTTTTCCTTTATCTGTGCTATAAGACATTGCTTTTAACCAAATTTCAAGACTGTGTTCACGGGAAGTATACAATGTAGGTTTTGATTCCCTTGCGAATGTCGGAATTTGCGATAATTTACAGCATAAAATGGCTGTATCTTTTGATTGCGTTGGCTTATAAGTTTGATTTTTTCACAGCTTTAAGAGACCGTAGACTTGAGTATTCGATATAAATTTCAGCTTGATAACTCTACGCGTTCCTGAGAAAAAGTGTGTTGACAGACAAACCGACAGGCAGACTTTGTTGTGCGTGTGTCTGTCTAAAAATACCTTTTTTTTTTCAAGAACACGTGGCGGTATCAAGCTGAAATAATAATGAATGAATCAAAACAAACAAAAGATACCTACAGCCGTTTATGTTGCCATCCCTATATTATACAGGATGTAATCGTTAAGTGTGCACAGGCGATTATTCCGTAACTATTGCAGATATCAAAAAACTTTAAACTGATATCGAAAGCCCTTTACCTAATGAGTAAAATGACAATAATAACTTTTTAAACATAAAACGGGAAATATCCAAAAATTTTACACCAAATACTCCCATACATTTAGTATGAGATATGACTATCCTAAACATGTAATATTAAAAATTTTGATTCTTTTTTTGAATTTGTGCTTAAATTACTTCGCATATTTTAATAAAAATTCATTTAGAAACTGTTAATAGTGCTCGATGTGGAATACAATGGTATTCCAAAACGAACGTCACTTCGAACATTTGTTATGAACACAAAATGTATGGAAAATTCAATGTATGGGAGTGTTTAATGTAACTTTTTTGGATATTTCCTGTTATATTTTTAAAAAGTTATTATTGTCATTTTACTCATTAGGTAAAGGGCTTTCGATATCAGTTTAAAGTTTTTTGATATCTGCAATAGTTACGGAATAATCGCCTGTGCACACTTAACGATTACACCCTGTATAGTTTATCTGTCTAATACAAAAATATGATTCCTTTCTACCATAAAATATAGGTCTATGTAAATAGAAAAATAAACCATTTTAAATAACTCAGTAAATAAAGCAAAACCTTGCACTGTTTTAGGTTAATGGTCACTTATTGACCATAAAAACACAAAATGCAGAGAGTTCCAGGTGGAGCTTTGCTCGCAATCTTATAGTTTTTTACTATAAGATTGCGAGCAAAGCAAAGCAAAATTATATCTCAAAAACTATCCACTTTAGGGCAAAAGTTGGTTAGACTTTTTTGTAGAAAGTAAAATTTCGCATATTTTATAATTTATACCATGTAAATTTTTTTGTAAAACTTACTATTTACAGTTTATGGCCTATTTGATGAACCGGTTGATCGTTAAAATATTGGATTAATGAATAAAATGCATGTCTGTACATAGTTTTTAGGTCACTTTATTCTCTACAAGTTTTGTTTGAAATTTTTTTTCTAGTGCCCATATTTTTTGAGTTGTTCCACGTATAATGTAGAAATGCCGCCGCTCGGCGGGTGACGTGGCAGGCCAAAAGCTTTTTTACGGATGTAATAAAAACGAAGAAGAAATTTCCAATGCAAGTGGATTTTCACCGTTTCCGTAACGACAAAATTTTTTATTTTTTTTTAATTATAGAAAATTTTTAATACATTTTTTAAAATATTTTCCTTTATTTTATTCTTGCATGCGAATATAAA
This sequence comes from Colias eurytheme, assembly GCF_061535395.1. NCBI lineage: Eukaryota > Metazoa > Arthropoda > Insecta > Lepidoptera > Pieridae > Colias > Colias eurytheme. The sequence goes on along the minus strand of NC_142993.1, from coordinate 2,745,671 downwards.
ATAACTAATCAATATTATTTAGTTGTACGAAATATATACGAAACATACATAGGCCTAAACATACCTCAAAATTTACTAGGTATTTATCGCCAAACGTTAAATGACTCAAAAAGCATTAGAAAAAAAGTTTCAAATAAAGTAATCTTAATAAATGGATAATGCATATGTATAATATATTAATGCCTATGCATTTCATTGATTAATCCAATATTTAAAGAGTTACTTGCCAAATATGATTAACCGGCTCATTAAATAGGCCATAAATCGTAAACGGAAAGTTTTACAAAAAGTTGACAAGGTATAAAAGATGTAAAATTTTACTACCTACAAAAAATTCCCAATATTTTTTGCCTTAAAATGGATAGTTTCCGAGATATCGGCCAAAAACTTTTATATAAGATTGCGAGCGTAGCTCCACCTGGATCTGTCAGCATTTTGTGCTTTTATGGTCAGTAACTTATCCTAAAACAAAAGTGAAATTGGATGGGAAATTTTGTGCAAATTTGACTAAATAAAAACAGGGGTAATGCACTGCACAATAACAGAATGGGGTAACAGTACTACCCTCCTTTGCTGGCACCAAAAGTGGTTTAAATCATGTAACATACAGAAGCTTTTTGTTTAGATCGCATTTTTTTGTGTCGACTGACAACTTTCGAGTGATAATTTTTTTACGGATATTAAGTTTTGTAGTCAGTACCTAGATAATTACGTTTTTTAGATTTGGTTAGGTACCTCCCTGGTCAGAGCCAGGGTGGGGCAAGTGCCCCACCCTGCCCCACCGTGGCTACGCCCATGCATGAGTCTGTGGTGAAGTAGTAAAAATGCTTATTTGACTATTAATCTATGTCTGCCTCTTTTATGTATGTATTGAAAATCAATACTGTACAATTATTTGAATGCTAAACCATGTGAGTGTTTTGATTAGAATAATTCGTCAACCTTACGGCATAAAATGTAGAGTCTAGTCTCATGTGGTTTTAGCTTGTAAATTGTAATTGACAGTGGATTCATTAAAAGTGTATTCGAAAACCTCATTCTTGATTTCATCCTTTTTTTCATTATCTTGAATTAAAACATTGTCCTTCATGAGATGAAAAAAAATCTAATATCATTACGAGCTTTGGTACCTACTGTGATAATTAATAAGATCATGAAAATCCAAGAATAGCATTGAATTTCGAAGAACATGTTTGTTTAACATCCGTCTTCTGTATCAGGTTGAAGCTGTAATGAGATTCATCGTAATATGAACTTGAACTACAGTAACGTTATACCACGGATAATGTAGCAAATCGCATTAGGTTACATGGCTTTTCTTTTAGCAATTTCAAATATTTCGTTACTTGTTTAAAGGTTAATAAATGTTATATTTTATTCAGTTTATTATTTTAATTTTGATATAATTGTGCGTTCTATATTTAAAACGTAACTGATTTTTCTAACGTCTATAGGGAAGCATTAAAAAATTCTTTCGCACGAATTTCGTGACAAAATTAATACATAAAATACCACCATAATATAGAATATACAAAGCTTGCATATAAATTGAACTCTACAAATCTACGAATAATTGCGAATAAACCATCTCACTTAGCACATGCAAGGTAAAGACCCTCAAAGTTCAACAAAAAACAACGCAAAATATTTCACAGAACACGTGTTTCACATGATTTCGGCTGAACAATAAGCCGGTTTATGACAACTTTCTAGTGATTCCATACATCCTTACAAGTGCTAATGGATTTTATTGGACAATGGTTATAGTGTTCATTTGTTTGCGCTATTGTGAGAGATTATATAAAGGCTATAAACGATAAACTCGTGCGAGCATTGAAATAAATTATTATGGAAAGCAATATTATTTCAATTTAAAATTGAACTTTCTTAATGCCCTCTTGCACTCTTGTAACAAATGCTTTTAAAATCTGCCACAGTGACCACTCACAACATATCGATTTAAACATAAACATTAGCAAATGTCGCGTCGAACGGTTTCGAAAAATCAATTATTAAAATCTAACCCAGATTGTGAAATTGTTTAAAATATCAACAATCAAGTGACAAGCTACTGTTGATCATTCGGAGCCGCTTTAAAACGTGAAAAATTCGTGACCGAGCGTCACGACTCGGCTGAATAGAGCAGACTAGTGACATGTCCTCGAACAAGGGAACGTTATAAATACGGTATTGTCTACCTTAAATGTCGATGTGGTATTAAAATTTTGATGTTCTGGAAGACTGGAGAATAATTACCTAATAGTTTTACGTTAGATAGTAGACACTTTAGAACGGGTACTAACGCGATCTAGGTGACTACTTATTTAGTACATACTGGTTGTTATTGTTTCTCTACAACACAGTTTTCTTTCAGATGTCGATTTCCTCATATTATATGTTATGATATTGTTAATTAATGAAATATGTATTTCAAAATAAATATTTTGTCACCTATGCAAAAACAAATCCTGACCTTAAATATCCTTACTCAATCTCATAATATTCAGTGTATCACAATCACCACTTTCAAAATTATTTCACGGTTCAAATGTCATCATTAAGATACCTAATATTAATGTCTTAAGAAATCTATAACAGACTTTCACATACTATTAAAAACTAAAACGTTTTAACATCTCAATATTTAGAAACGAACATAAATATTTATCTGCAGCTGTAATGGATGCCATTAATATATTGGGTGACAGAGTATGATTCAGAAGCAACCATTAGCTTGTACGTACCATATTACAAATGGCACTTAGATAAAGCAAAAGAGCATTCATTTTCATAGATAATAACGCACAAATAAATGGTGTGAGATACATTGGTGTATTCGCGAGGATAATGTTCTTATTTCCTTATCTATAAAGGCAATCAGAGGGAGGAATGGCGCTTGCTCCGGCCATTAATTGTACCTATGCTGCGTTGAGAAATTGTTGTAATGTCTTTAATGCTTTGATAATTTATCAATAGGTATTAAGCTTTCAAGAAACCAACGGGCTTTGTGTTTTGATGGTTTTGCGGATTTATTTGAATTTTGAATAATTGGACAACGGAATAGAGTGTAGAGTTGATAACATATTCCTATGCACAATTTTTTAATCTTACTTTTAGTAATTTTTTGTTTTAACATTTAAAAAAATGATTGTTATATTTATATATTTACTCTAAATATATAATTGAGTAAACTTTCGGTATCAATCCAAAACAGTTAAATATAAAACATTTCAAACTCAAGTAATAGGCAATTAAAATCATTAGTTACATTTAAATAATATTCAGATTCCATAATTGCAGCGACACTCGGATAAATGTCTTCTGTGCCAATAGAGTTGTATTCAATTACGCTTCTGTGGGCAATTTGCAAGCAATTTTATAGCTATTTCATAGAATGTACTGAGAAAATTCTAGTCTAATTAAGTGTTTAAATCTACGGAAATGTCCGAGTCACGTTTTCCGTTTAGCTCCTTAGCGGGAAGGTTTGATTACGATAAATAGAATTGAGAAATATGGAATATCTAATTTCATCCATCCTTTTAATAGGAAATTCTGTTCTCATGGCTTCTAAAAATATTTACAGCTGCTACGAATGATGATTTTTTTAATCTGTAATAGTTACATGATTCTATAGTTCTTATTAAGTACCTACCACGTAATATATGTATATTGTTTAAAGTGTTAAATTTTCATAAGTAAAAATACTTCATTATAGAAACTATCCGTCTATTACATTTTAAACAACATACAATGCATAAACACAAAGAATTGACTCTCTCTTCATATCGAAGATGTTATTCAAAATTGTGCTACCTTCTAACATATTTACAGTTAAATTCATCATAACAAGCATAAGGGCTTCACATCGGCAATACAATTCGGAAAGTATGCCAGTATTGTATACAGATTGCATTGAGTTTCCCACGACCTACTGATTGGACTCATACTTCTGAAAGCGTCGATCATAATTCATGATTTTAGGCCTAGATTCGTAGGTCATTCCACGAACATAAATAAGGAACAAATAAAAAACGAAGGAAAACAAACAACAAAGAATAACAACCATATAATACACACAACATTCATTATTTTGTGGTAATAAGGAAGGACATTAATACCTATATCTACACTAATATTATAAAGAGGAAAACTTTGTTTGTTTGTTTGTTTGTTTGATTGTAATGAATAGGCTCATAAACTACTGGACCGATTTTAAAAATTCTTTCACCATTCGAAAGCTACATTATCCACGAGTAACATAGGCTAGGTTTTATCCCGGAAATCCCACGGGAACGGGAACTATGCGGGTTTTTCTTTGAAAACGCGGGCGAAGCCGCAGGCGGAAAGCTAGTATTTAATAATTTTTAAATTATTGTACGCTAAAAAATTTCTTAACCATGACAGAGTACCATGATATAATATTATTTTAAATGTCCCCACAACGTAAATAAATTACTTACCAATTAGAAAAAAACCTTGCTTAGGCTATATAACGTAAAATAAATATCTATCTACTAAAGTTATGGTTATGTCTGTAAAGTTACTACATTGTTTAAAAGGCTAAAGATATTAACTAGGTTAGGTATGTAATATACTTTCTGAATAAAACCTTGCTTTTAAAATACATATATAATAAACATCACCATTCCTCTCTAACACCTCGATAACAGTCAAATAATACTTTCTTATTTGTATTTTATAAGGTTTTATGGTTTTAACTATATTTTCTATAGCATCCACATATAAATGGAAGTATTGCGGTAGGAGTTTTAAGTCTTATTTATCTTTATATAAAAAAATGAATCGCAAAATGTGTTGGTAAGCGCATAACTCGAGAACGGCTGAACCGATTTCGATAATTCTTTTTTTATTATATTCCTTGAAGTACGAGGATGGTTCTTATGTAGAGAAAACGTAAACATGTACCACGGGCGAAGCCGGGGCGGACCGCTAGTTTTAATAATAAATCCTACTGGATGCGTCATTGACGATTTCAAATAGTTCATAAGTTTTTATTTTTGTTTTAGTTAGTTAATAATTTCAAATTTCAAATACTCGATAGTAAATCCAGATATTTCATATATCCTTGGTTATAATATACGATGTAAACAAATATGAGAACTTGTGGATAATATCTTGAAATGTGACGGATAGGTAAATGTAAATTATAGTTCCAAAGTGAACCACCATTGTTTCCACGATATGATCATAGACGCTAATGGTCCTTTATTTAATGATACAATATATATGGAGCATACATAAATTGTAACGAAATATCTTAGTATGTATATGCTTTGAGTTATTTTAAAATAGGATGTGGTAGCCCTATGCTTTGAATTAGGGATGTAACGATACATGATTTTGCCGATACGATACCGATACCGATATTTGTAATAAAATATCGGCGATACCGATACCGATACCGATATCGATGGCTTGGTAGAAAAATAAATAGTGAATTATGCATAAAAGTTACAAACATTTAACAGAGACTCAACTGTAAATCGTATTCTTTTAAATAACAATGCCAAATCAAAAAACAAGAAAACCATTTATTTTAGAATTATTATTTTGCAAAGTCAGTTAAACTTTAAGTTAAGTATACACATACAATCAGTTCCTAATAAAAGTTTACTATTGGTAGAGTTTTTACAAAAAACAAAGTTCGCACGCGCGGGCGGCCTCCTCCATCTTTCATTGGGCGCGGTTTTATGAATTGTTTGATATCGGTATCGGTTGTTTTATAATCGGCGATACCGATATATCGGCTTGCCGATTATATCGGCCGATATATCGGTATCGGTATCGGTATCGTTACATCCCTACTTTGAATAGGAAAAAATCAGGAGTATAGAAAATAGAAATGAAAATGCCTTTAGAGAAAGAGATTGGATAGTTTTTAATGAAATTGTATTGAAAATTAAGAAGTAATGAAACCTTTTGCGACGTAGAAAGGAGAGAGCATGTAGATTGTAGAGTAAGTAAATTCAGTTGACCAAATTTCATTGAGGTTATCATGCTATTCAACTTTAAATTTAAAATATAGTTAATATAGTTTATTAAGTGTTAAATATTTGTATACAAGGTACAATGGGATTGTCATCGTCCTTTAGGACAAAAATCCCTTAATAAAAAAAGATTTAAAAAAAATTGAGGTTATCGACATCTAGCCACTTTTTATAGCCTCATAATAAAAACCACAATTAAAATTACTATATAAAATAAAACTAAAACACATTTGCGTAACAAAAACTAATCATACCTACTTGCAATTCATTCATATCAGATTCCATTCAATAATCGCTTACGTCACGAAACAGTGGCAAATTATAATTATATAATATTCGTCGATTGTCCGTCTGTTTCGCATTCTAAACGCGAGTGCATACGGAACTAGGAAGGCGCCAGGGTTCAAGATCGATTCTCTAGTTAAACATGGATATAAACTCTATGGATATGCAAAGTTATATATGTATTTTTTCTACTGTGAAAGTGATCAGTAATAATAGAAATGTTTTTTTCATGTTTGTATTAGTCTTTTAAGATCAAGTCAAATAATTTAATTGGCTTTACTTGGCTGCTATAAAGAAGAGACTTTCAGAATATATTTTTCTATCAATTCACCTTTAGAAACGTCATAAATTGTATAATAATATTAATTTAATTTAACTATTTGGATTTACAAATAGGAAATCGGTTACGCAGTGAACTAATAATAAATTGATATAATACTTACGGATATTCTCTACAAATCATAAAAAAGCAAAGTATAATTACTTTTAATAAAACGGTCTACGCATCTACGGTCACATTTCCTTATTAAAATACATATTATCAACTTTCCTTCGAATAAATCTCATAAATTCACAGTTATCGGAAAACATTTTAAAATCGTACATAACTGCTTTATATAATATCTACGATTTATTGACTAAAACACCGATAAAACACTTCTAAACTGTCATATTACGCACTTGACGCATCTAGTAATTATAATGCATGTTGCAAACAATACGCATTGTTGTATTTTTTGTGTGCGCTTGAATTTACGATTTGACGTAATTTACAAGCGTGGAAAGGTCGTGGGACATAATAGACGCTTTTTTGCACAATTTTACGAGTATACATTACGTTTACTGTTATGTACAAACAGTGTACCCATTATGTTTACATTAAAAATTTTAATAATAAACTTTTATACTTCTACTTATTCTTATCTAGTGCTACCTACTCATAAATATTTTTATTTAGACAGCGAGACATTTACCTATGTAACCAAACTTTACCTTTCAGTTACATTCGATTATATAAATAATCGTAACTGCCACAAGTTTACAGACGTACCAACGTCATACTACAATATCCTTATTCCTTCCTCAATAAATTCACCGCTCTAGTTCTACCATCACTGAACAAGAACATTATAATGTTTATATAACACCAAAGATAATACAATAATATACCTACACTTTACGGCGATCGCACAAACATCTATGCAAATTGTGATTGAAGTGATCATTGTTGTATTATATAACATTTCAGGGTATAAACTAGAAAGCCAACATTATATATAAGTTCCGAACAGGATCTTGTCAATATACATGTCTTATGTACCTGTAGTACAGGTAAATTAGCTTGGAGAAATTTTTGCATATGTAGTGGTGTGTATATTACTCAGATCTTAGAGCGCGTTTCCACTATATCGTTCTGGCCTATACAAAAATGTTTCGATATCCTAACATTACTATTTAATTTTATACTTATTCCTAGCATCACTTTTGTTTTCAATAAAAACAAGTTTTTATTTGAAAGAAAATGGTTTTGACTTTATAAAAAAAATATATCATTCAATTTTACGTCCTTGAGCAAACGACAAGGCGACTACCGTGAAACAATAAAATATCGTGTCCATAATAATTTGTTCCATAATTAATATTTGACCATAATAATTACGAAACAAAACAAATAAATAAATCGTCACTTGATAGTGGAAAGTGGAAACACGCACAAAACCAGAATAAACCAGTTTACGCTGTCCGCAGTTACTTGTAAAACACCGGCAACCTCGCAGGACAAGATAGCTAACATCATAAGTAACAACATTTCGACTTTTGATAATTTGTTAGATTTTATTTTCATACAAAAATAAATATTCATTTAATTTTCCGTCTGAATATTATAAACTCTACGCCTCCCAAAAATTACGTAAACAAAAAGCGAACGAGAGGGGGAAGGGGGCGTCGCGTCGTCCATCCGATAATTAATAGAACATAGACTTACAAATGTAAGGAGAGTACAATAAAAGTTTAAAAAATCATTTAAAAATAATTTATTGCGTTATGCCAAAAGTCGTAGAACAAATGTTGTTACTTATGATGTTAGCTATCTTGTCCTGCGAGGTTGCTGGTGTTTTACAAGTAACCCTGTATAAAATAAAAACTAAAAAAAAAAGTTGTTTTATTTTATTTGCTGACCATACACTACTACAAACGCAAAAATTTCTCCAAGCTAATTTACCTGTATAATAGTAATGGTTAATTGAAGACGGGACAATGTCTAATGAATTGTCTCCATTGTGAATCAATTGACATCGATATAACGATTGTTTATTACGACTGAAGAATACAGAATTGATTTAATAGGAATGGAATTAAGCGAAGTAACTACTAATTGACTTTAGAATTGGAAGAAAACTGAAATTGAAATAATAAATGTGCATATGCGTACATGACCATTTTGATATGCTTACATTAACTTTAAATACGTATGAAAATACAAATAAAAACGAATTGGTAACAGGAAAAAACAAAAATTTTGAGACTACACACTTTACAGTTATTGTACCATCACAATTAAAAGCTAAAAGTACATATTACTTTTTGGAACTGTAGCAAAGTTATCAATTATCTTTCACATCACGAAGTTATCAAGATGAATTTCTTTGCAGAGAAATAAAACGAGTTTTCGGCACTGATTTAATTTTGTGATAATTCTTGATTGACCTAGTTCCTGTTTTACTCGTAAATGGAAGTTTTTGATGGAAAATAAACAAAATAACAGATTTATGTGAAGATAATCATTTTTTTTTTTACTTAAGATAGATATAAGATCATGATTTCGGCGTATTCTCTTTATACTCGTATGGTAAAAATTTTATAGCATAATAACTGCAATTTTCCTCTAAGATAAAATAAACGTTTATATAATCTTAGTACCTATTTACCCTGCAGTTTTATTTATGCGTATTTATAAGTTTTGCATGTCATAAAAAAGTAAGTACATTCATAAAACTCATAATGTCGTCACTTTGTATAATCCCGTGATATTTTGCACAAAAATATAATGTTTAACGTATATGTGTGCCAAGTAAAATATGAATAAATTTTATTTAACGCAAGTAAAATATGTATGTCGGCGCAACGACGATAAACGACTACCCTCAAACTACTAAATAATTATAACTAGCTAAAGTTTACTTTGATCTTTTTAAATAAGTGGTTGATTCATTAATCAACCACTAATGAAACAATTAAATTAACGAAATAATTAATGTTTGTTAAAACTGATGAAAATTCATTGTAAAAATTCGAGTGGCAAGACTCAAACTAATTCTTGTGAGTCATGGTTCGCTTTAAATACGAGCGCCCGACGGCACAGAGCACATTCACTCGCCGGCCGTCGGAGCGTTCGGAGCTCTCTCTATAATTACGACAAGGATAAAAGGGGCAGAAAAATACCTACAGGCGTTCTACTTCGAGTATGAGCGTCTGCTCTGATGATGGTGACGTCGGAATTGCTGACGTCACTCTTATTAAAAATAGCCTTTGGGCCCTTCTTCCGTCATCAGAAGTTGGATAGAATTCAAGCTCTCTCTTTTTAAATGTTAAACGTTTACGTAGTTTTGTAACGGCATACTGGCGTTTGTGTTTTTTCGTGCGTTGTGTAAAGTAAAAGTTTGTTACGTGGATTATTGTAACGGGAGTGTAGTTCATCGAAGGAATTGTGTGTGTTATCTGAGCTGCGCCTCTCTTTGTGATAAGCATAAATCTACGAGAACCTCCGAGAAATCTACGAGAACCTCCGAGAAATCTACGAGAACCTTCGAGAATCTGCCTATATCACAAATGAGTAGGTGTTGATCACATGATACGCGAACGGACTGTCTCTGTCATGTGGAGTGTTCAGTATTCTGAAAGGTCAGTGTGGCCGAGGCAGTGTGTTTTTGAAATCCTGAGATGAACTACCGTAGTGTTGTAATACGAGAAAAGGCGTACGAGGACGTACGATTGTCAATATGGCCGTGTTAGACTTAAAATCTACGAGAACCTTCGAGAACCTCCGAGAAATCTACGAGAACCTTCGAGACTCTCCGAGAACCTGTTACTAGACTGTCTGGTGCAGTCTGATACACAAATTCCTATAGCAGATTTCACTTGGTCGGTCCAGCGCATTGGTGACCTGCTTGGCATTGTTACAGACATTTACTACGAGGCTGGTGCAGAGCGCGCACCGCCTGTCAGTATGGCCGTGTCGGCGCAACGACGATAAACGACTACCCTCAAACTACTAAATAATTATAACTAGCTAAAGTTTACTTTGATCTTTTTAAATAAGTGGTTGATTCATTAATCAACCACTAATGAAACAATTAAATTAACGAAATAATTAATGTTTGTTAAAACTGATGAAAATTCATTGTAAAAATTCGAGTGGCAAGACTCAAACTAATTCTTGTGAGTCATGGTTCGCTTTAAATACGAGCGCCCGACGGCACAGAGCACATTCACTCGCCGGCCGTCGGAGCGTTCGGAGCTCTCTCTATAATTTCCACGTAGATTAAAAAGGCAGTAAAAATACCCACAGGCGTTCTACTTCGAGTATGAGCGCCTGCTCTGATGATGTTGACGTCGGAATTGCTGACGTCACTCTTTTAAAAAATAGCCTTTGGGCCCTTCTTCCGTCATGTATGTAATTTATCATTCATTTCTTTTACGATTTTACAAAAAAATACGTATCTTCATTAACAGACCAAAAAAATCGCTCTATAAAAGTGAAAATTTTTCGTTGGAAAGTGTATATGTACTTCTTTATAAAAAAATCCGTGAAACAGGCTCCTTGCACTTGACTAAGTACTTTCGCTGTACGACCTTCATCTGGTGGCCCACTGCGCCACAGCCCCGGGCGGCTTTCTCGCGGTGTAGGGTTGACAACCCTTTGTAACTAATTGATGTAAAATTGCTTTGCAAATACCACAGCTGCAATGCAAACAATGCAAATTGGAGAGTTAATTGTAAGAGAGTTTCATTAAAATTAATGAAAGTTTAATGCGATTTATATTGTTTGTTTCTAAAGCTTTCTAAGCTTTACGATTTTGTAAACTACAAAGGAAATTTAATACTTTCATAGGTAAACTATGTTCCATATATTATGGAAAGCATTTTTCAAACAAATTATCAACAATTACTATGTGAAGTTTGAAAGCGTAAAATATAAACGTGACAACCCTAATTCTAGATAACTGGTATTGTTCAATGTTCGGACATGATCGTTTACGCCTCTGCTAATCGAGAATGTGAGAAAATACCCAGCTCTTATCTATAAGAGCTATAACTATTTACTATCTATAGCTGTAGTAGATTATGTCCAAAGCTTATAAAGTTAGTTAGTTAGTTAGTCAGCACTATCTTGGAAAATAGCCTAGACATATCAATCTAAAATCATTGAGATACAGTACGTAGCACATATTAACTCAATGTCTAAAATGTAAAATGGTCAATTTAATATTTCTGTTAAATTTTACTGAATTATTATTGTTATTAATCTGTAATTGCTAACTCCAAAGACAATTTTTTCGGACTAGTCAGATTAAGAAAATAAATTCTAAATTTAAAATTAGCGCCAATATCTCAATTTTGCGGCGAAAAAGGAAAAAAATCTTCATTGGCCGATAAGGATTGTATAAAACCGGCCATTGTTATTCTGAGTTCGATTTAAAAAATATGTTCCCACAGTCTAGCTTTGCGAACAAGCTTTCAATACAACTGAATGGTCATCATCTCGTTTGTTAGCCATGCTTTGAATAGTCGCTTTCACTCGATTGATGGATACAATATTACGGCACTCCTTTGACATAGGACCTAGAATCGCGTAACACAAAATAAACTAATTTTTCATCAAGAACAGCGAAAGTGCTTTACAAAACAGTTCTTATTATATTGACGTAAACATTGAACAGTTTTGGAGTACAATGGATCGCATATAAAAAGTAACTCGGGGTCAGATTCAAATTTACTTTCTATTTTTAATGTTACAATGTTTTGTTTGTTATGTTTATGGAATATGTTTATACTAAATAACAAGGTTAGCAAAATTAAGCGACATAAAAGCGTATAAGAATGTGAGGTAAATTAATTATTTTAATAATTTCGTGGGCAGTAGTATATCACATTTTCATGTTGAAAATGAAAATGAAAATGAAAAATATATTTATTTCATACACACAATTTTCAAATACAATGTTGATGACACAATACTTCTTCTACCTACATATTCAATTTGAATTATTTATCTGATTGTGTTATTTTTTAATTAAAGGTTTATTTCAACTATCAAGATTGAAAATACGAAAGAAGTATGTATCATTTGATTTTCATTTCCACAAACAAAAATACACGCATAACACCACTGCGTATAATATATCACCATCATTTGTTTCTAACGTCTTTCATTTCCATTTAGGAAGTGGTACATCCATCACTCACGTAAGCTTTTAAAAATAACAAAACGTTTAAGTAATAGTTTCACAATAGGATAACGTTAAGAGTCAATTACAACTTAAAGATGTGTTATACAACATGTATTCTTAAAAGGACAGAAAATTAGTCCTCAACATGATTGTTAAAAAATAAAAACCATGGTCAAGAGTGATGCATGGCTTTGAAAGCCTGCTCAGATTAAATTTGACTATTTGGAAGTATAAAAACGTAGACCGTACTATAAGTAACTCTCGGGGGATATTAACTACGCAGATATTGTTGTACAATATTATGTACTATTCTTTGCATGTCGTGTTTACTAAGATTTATATTTTATTAAAAAGACTCTGATTTGCTATAACTGATAGTTTTAGGTTCTAATAATTATTTTGTTATAATATTTTTAGCGACATTTCTATTAACAAGCTCCTGGTGTCAGTAATGTGTTGCCACGTTGAAATTTCACGTGAAAAATTAGAAGAGACTGTGAGTAATGGTATAATTTGCTCTACATTGACGTAGTTAAAGATTACTGATAATGAATAGTCCGTGCGTCATATATACCGTATTCTAACATTAACTTTTTATAGCTATACGGATTATATTTTTTTGGGATTATTTTTTTTTCTAAGTCACATTTGTTAACGGTTATAAATCCATATTGATACTAGAGGATTTGTCATATATGAGATACGATCGGCAAAAAACGGAATACAGTTGCGTTTTCTGTCAATCAAAATGTGATTGAGTCGATAGCTTATACCACAAAATACAAAGATAATTGTATACATGTGTTATTAGCACATAAGAAACATATAAAAGGTTTTTTGTACAGCGTAGGTAAAAGAGGTATTTTTTTTCAAAATCTACGATGTCCAAAAAATCATTACATTATTCTTAAATCAATCAATGTTGTTCAAACATTGTTTACATGCGTGACATTTCACGTACACAACTCTTTAAAAATTACTTATTAGACATAGGGCTGATTTTTCAATCCTTGGTTAAGACTTATTTGTCGAATATAATGTATAAAACTACCATTTTAAAAACGTATTCTAATTGTCCGTATTTGACAGTTTACGTGACATTTTAATATTATCGTGTAATACTTTATTGGACGGATAAGTTTTATCCAAGGCCCAAGCATTGAAAAATCGGCCCTTAATAGGATAACAAAACCGGAGAAGTATTTCGTTTTAAAATAAAATGATAAATAAGTAGACAGAAATATTGATATTATTACACTATTCGAATATTATATATTAATATAACAAATAGCTTTTGAACTATCTAATAAATTGTGGAGTATATAAAATACATCATTTCAAATGAAACATTTTAAATTGTACCTTTATCTATATATCCCAATTAAGTCCTTATATAACGCTATTAAAAAACCTTCAACAACCTTTGAATTTAAAATCTATACGATCAAACTATTGACAGAACAGCCTAAGCTTAAGAGCTTTTGACGCCAATTATAGATTTCAATTGAATTGAAAACCAGTATTTCACGTGAGATCTCCGTAAAGAGCAAATAATTATCGACACGGCAATTTAATTCAACACAAAAACTTTATTTATACTGGTTGGTACCATGTCTGGTGCACTACATACAAAAGACGATTAATGCCATCCGTCTACCAATAGATGCCGCTAAGTGTATCATTTTAACCAGCAAGAAACAAAATTAGATTTAATTGCAATTTCATTGCTTTTTATAATTTTTTACATACTTTTGTAAATGGAACCTACCTATTTAATTTAATTTTCACTCGATTTTAACTAATTTTACAGAAAAGTTTATATTCAAAACAACGCCATCTCATGAAACTACTATAAACAAGTTATTCTCCTCCGATTTGGCGATGCTAAACGAATACTAGATGGCACTAAGACGTTTTTACGTTACTTTTCACGTTTTTAACACAGACTAATAATAATATCACAGACCACAGACTAATAATAATATATGTACTACGTTTTTAATACATAACCTCATTGCCTTTGCAGTACATAAAAAAAATATTGTAAATGGGTTAAAGCCGTTATTAATTATTACTAACTGCGTTCCTGTAGCGGCTTATATTAGGTAGGTACCTAGTGTATTGATCGTTTTCATACGAAAAATGAATTGTCGGAAAACTTGCGAGATTGTGTGAATATTTGATTGCAAGATCTCATTACAAAATAATATATGTACATAATACAACCTATACTTAAACCGTAGTAAGTATATTATTTCTAGTCACATTTAATTATAAGTATATAAATTATAAATAAATATTAAAGGACAATATTACACAAATCGACCTAGTCCCACAGTAATCTCAATTAAGGCTTATGTTGTGGGTACTATAGTCTGTCCACTATAAGCTTAGATGTATAATCTAAGGGCGTATTCAGAAAGAAAGCTTGAAACTTATAAGCGCTTATAAGCGCTTATAAGTTTCAAGCTTTCTTTCTGAATACGCCCTAAGACTATAAGAATTGCTTTTTGACAGCTCGACGGGTGATACCAGAAGTGATGTTCAAAAGATTATCGATTGTGATACCATTTCAATTATAAATTAAAAATATTATCATAAATCGAATCAGTACGTAAATAATAATTACAACGTAAACGTACTAATAAGATATGTAATAATAAGACCACATATCTATGCATTGTATGTTAAAACTAAACTAAACTAATATTTTATTATTTATTGGTTTCTATCTTACAATTTGGTTGTCTTTACGTTTAAATTATATAACATAATAGAAGAGTTATTCTGCATCGGATATATTTTACAGAGTATTTCTATCGATTATTATAATCTATCGACCCATCATTGAATAATTCTGTGTAGACATCACTAAGTGGGCGGGACCTGTCCATGAAGAACGATAATTATTTGTATGACATTTTAACATAGACAATACAATCCTTCATAGGCGTGAAGCTGTCAAAAAACAAATAATATAATGGACAGAGTATAGACGATGATAAATATAATTTAATATTTTATAAATACATATCTGTGGTGTTTGGTATATACCTCGTAAGTGCAAAAATGGCCATTTTTTGTTTTTTGGCCATCTATACTGATAAAAACGTCCTCTTTCGTTTGGTCTATGTCACATAAGCCTATTGATAGTAGAAATACCTTAAATAAGTTGTATCAAAACCACTTAAGTACAAAAAAATGTATTTTTATTTGATACAAATATATTAATATAAGTTAACATAGACTTGTAAAACGAATACTCAATCAACGAACGGCCATTTACAACGTAAGAGCACTTAACATAATTAGACCAAACTTGAATAATTATTATCATCACTTAACTTATTTGTACCAAATCAAATAAAATTATTTGTGAACTTAACAGGTCTTCTCTGAGTTCTCCCTTACTTAAATATAACGTTATTTGGCACATAATTTAAATCTTCAGACATTAGGTCTCAAGCCTATTATCTATAAAGAAACATGCATGTGATGCAAGATCTCTTAGACTTAGTGTGTTCAGAAACGTTTACCAATCTTTAAATCGATTTAAAGATTGGTAAACGTTTAAAAAGCCAAATAACGATACCTACATGCACAAGGTTTGATTCTTTGTCTCTTCAAATTCATTCTTTCATGTCAGATTAGAATAGATTTAGAAAAATCGGAGCATAAGGCAACATTTCACTATGAAACTAAAAGATAAAAGCTGTTTGTTTACAGATTCCAAATTTAACTGCATCTGTAGCCTTTTATAAAAGAAACTTTGGACTTTTAATTTAAAAATCCGCAAAGTTACTACTTAACGAACATTCCATTATGTTATGTATAAAGGAATAGCTCAAAGAGGTGCGGATGAAATCGCATCATGCTTATGGCATTTTATTAACCGTTTGGCAGAAGAAGTACCTAGAGTAGCTTATTTTATGTTCAGTGTTTTCCAGGTCAAAAACGGTATAATATCTTGCCTGTTAAGCAGATATTGAAAGATTCATTCAAAAAAGAAACAGCTCCATCTCCGTTCCCCGAGATAAATGAAAATGACCAGCAATCGCCATGATGTAAAATTAATTAATGAATCTGACTTCTTTCCATTTTCGAAACTATTGACTACCTACTCATTTTATCAAAAGAAATACTGTAACAGACAAAACTACATTTGGTTAGAACTGTATTTTCTGGTTGATGTAATGACGTAGATTTTAAATACTCTTTGAGTGAAAATGAAGAGTTTCTGTATTTCTGGTTTAAGAGAACTGAGAAAAGATAGAATTCTCCGAAGTGGCTTTGCCATTGATCTCTAATGAGCCTATCAATATCGATGCTCTGAAATTCAAAGATATCTTAGATCTCCTGCCAATAAGTGATCCAATTTATGATGGTTATTTCAAATCATTGTCTCATGGTCCGACTAGAAACAATCTTATGACTTTCAGTGACAGTGATGACGACTATGAAGTTTGTAGTGGTAGAGATTGTCTAATCTAAAAATGAACGCCCCTCCACTAAACTTAATTGTTTCAATGTGTGAGGACAAATAATTATTGAACCACTTTATATGTGTGCGCGCGTCGATTCTACTGCAAACTTTGACACTCGCGCACTGATTTGTCAACTAATCGGGCGATCAGTTCAGGTGCCTAGCATTGTATGGCGGGGAGAGCGCGCTATGTACGGAATGACACGTCCGTTCTGTCGTGCATCGCGTCATTTATGCACTAGTTGGCCAACTGGTCCTGTCGTTCGGGCATGGACGGGACTGGAGGACTGAACGACCAATGAGGCAGACCAATTTGTGTGTATTGCGTCTATACACGTACTTTGAATGTGAGCGTAAACACAGTGGAGGGGCGTTAATTTTTAGATTAGACAATCTCTAACTACGTTTACAAACAAATTTTATTTGACTGGATCCAGCTCGTAACTATTTGCAGGGTAAAGACATCTTCTCACAAGGAGAAGACATGAGCAGTAATCACCACGCTTGCTCACTGCTGGTTGGTGATTTCAGACCAAAATCCCGGTTGCCATCACGATGTTTTCCTGTTATTAGAAATGATGATGTTTTCTGTTATAGAAGATGTATCTCTGGTTATTAGAGAATCTACTTATGCATCCGAAAAAGACACATTGGTACATGTCGGTTGATGGGATCGATCCCGCAGCATCTAGCACGGCAGGCAACTACCGTGACTTCTGAACCACACACACACACACACACTACTTTTAGGATTTTACTTTGTAGAGAGAGTATCAGAGAATTGCATACTGCACGAAAATCACAATATTTCCTGGCTTTTTTATGAGTACTTATTTGTGGCAAATCACACTCCTATTCGTTTTTGTTTTTATATATGGTTAAATCTATTTGTATGGAAGACGTTTCCCCATAATATTTGTTTTTTAATGTCTGTTTATGTCTCCGTCGAAAAAAAAAAGAAAAATCCTTTCCATTAATGTAAAAATAGGAATAAATACTAATTAAGTGTACAAATAAATATGCTCTAATCCACTTAATTACACACGTTTTAGACATTTTCACATCATTTTCACATTTTTTCTTTTGGTACAAACATGTTAAGTAACAATTACTCTTGAACTAGAACATTTTTTTTATTTTTTTTGTAAGTGTTCAAAACTTGAACATAATA